>NC_134361.1:186726670-186901670 GCF_048569485.1 Anomaloglossus baeobatrachus
TTCCTCGTTCCTGCGGCAGCACACATCGCTGTGTGTGAAGCCGCAGGAGCGAGGAACATCTCCTTACCTGCGTCCTGCGGCTCATGCCGGCTATGCGGAAGGAAGGAGGTGGGCGGGATGTTTACGTCCCGCTCAGCTCCGCCCCTCCACTTCTATTGGCCGCCTGCCGTGTGATGTCGCTATGATGCCGCACGACCCGCCCCCTTAATAAGGAAGCAGTTTGCCGGCCAGAGCGACGTCGCAAGGCAGGTGAGTGCATGTGAAGCTGCTGTAGCGATAATGTTCGCTACGCCAGCTATCACCATGATATCGCAGCTGCGACGGGGGCGGGGACTATCGCGCACGGCATCGCAGTATCGGCTTGCAAATGTCGTAGTGTGCAAAGTGCCCCTTAGGATAGGTCATCAATGTCTGATCGGTGGGAGAGGACAGCTGTAATTGGCTGCAGCGGTGATGTACGGTGTACTTGAAACATCATTTTTGACAGGAGAAGTGGAGGACAGTCGGTGCTCCATTTTGTTATTTTACACATATAAAGCATTTGGGAACCACTTTTGATAAAGGGGTTCTCCACTACTTGGACAATCCCTTCTCACTTGCTAAAAAAAAGCTTATACACACTTCCGCTGTTGGTGTCATCCCAGCGGTGTTGGCACTAGCTTTTCAGGGCTCAAGTGAGGTTGTTACATCACGCGAACCCTGCGCCAAATCATTGCTGGCTTCTCTCTCCCATAACTTGGTCTCTCAGGGCTCACAGGAAGTTGTCATGTCACGTGAGCCCTACACTCAATCACTGCCAGCATCTCTCTCCACGCACTGACTCTCTCAGGGCACATGTGAGGAGCCCTATGCCAAATCACCTTTGGCTTCTCTCAGTGCGCACTCGCTCTCTCGGGGCTCACAAGAAGCTATGTTAAGCGAGCCCTACACCCAATTTCTGCCGGCTTCACTCTCCAGGGCTCATTTGAGGTTATGTGGTGCAAACCCTACACCCAATCACCACTGTCTTCTCTCTCTCCCCGCACGCACCCTCACAGGGCACACATGAGGTTATGTTATGCGAGCCTTACGCCCATTCACTGACGGCTTCTCTCTCCCTGCACTCGCTCTCTTGGGGCTCACGAAAGCTTGTTATATCAAGCAAGCCTTACGCCCAATCACCGCCAGCTTCTTTCTCCCTCTCGAGGCTCACGTGGTTGTTATGTTATGCAAGCCCTATGCCCAATCAATGACGGATTCTCTCTCCTCACACTTTCGGGGCTCATGTGAGGTTGTTATGTTATGCAGGCCCTACACCCAATCAATGACGGGTTCTCTCAAATCGCACTCGCTCTTTCGGTGCTCACATGAAGTTATGTCAAGCAAGTCCTACGCCCAATCACTGCCAACATATCTCTACCTGCACTGGTTCTCCTGGGGCTCAAGTGAGGTTGCTATGTCCTGCAAGCCCTAAGCCCAATCACCGCCAGCTTCTCTCTCCCTGCACTCACTATCCCAGGCTCACATGAGGTTAGTAGGTCACGCGAACCCTATGCCCCGTCAACACAGGCTTCTCTTTCCTCACTTTTGGAAGTACACAATCAACAGTGAGTGGCAGCCACAGCTGTGTTCGTCTTGATTATGTGTCGGAAGGCGGGGAGAGAGAAGCTGGCAATGATTGGGAGCGGGGCTCACATGACACAACAACCTCACGTGAGCCCTAAGGGAGTGAGTGCAGAGAGGGAGAGAAGCCAGCGATGATTGAGTGTTGGGCTCGTGTGATGTAACAACCTCACGTGAGCCCCAGGAGAGTGAGCGCGGGGAAAGAAAAGCCGGCGATGATTGGGAGCGGGGCTCGCGTGACATGACAACCTCATGTGAGCGTGGAAGAGTGAGTGTGGGGAGACAGAAGCCAGCGATGATTGAATGGGGGCGATCGTGTGATGTACCAACCTCATGTGAGCCCTGGGAGCGTGAGTGTGGGGAGACAGAAGCCAGCGATGATTGGATGTAGGGCTCATGTGGTGTAACAACCTCGCGTGAGCCCCGGGAAAGTGAACACGGGGAGAGAGATGCCAGCGATGATTGGATGCAAGGCTCATATGGTGTAACAACCTCGCGTGAGCCCCGGGAGAGTGAACGCGGGGAGAGAGATGCCAGCGATGATTGGGCTCGACTGATGAAACAGCTTCACATGAGCCACGGGAGACCGAGTGCCGACACCACTGAATGGCGCCAGCAGTGGAGGTGAGTATAAGCTTTTCTTTTTATGGGGGGTAAACATGGGGAGAGAAAAGAGGGTGTCAGAGTAGTGGACAACCCCTTTAAAAACCTTGGTTGCTATTCTCTGTACTCACAGTAGACCAGCTGTGTCCTTCAAAAACCTATTTTAATATATTTTATAATAGGTTTATTAAAGGCTCTAGTAGCTCTATATATAGGCTTCCTTGTAATCCCTCTCCAGTTACTGAGTTTATTATGGTTCTGTCTCCCATTCTCTTTTTTTTCATTCTGGCAGCAATTTCCTTATCGTGATAATCTAACTGAGGTTCTCTTTTCCATTTTCTTGCTAACTCTTGCACGCCTGGACCACTAACCTGATTTATTAGAATTGTGTGTGTCTCGGAGAGAAATGACGTTTGCTGATTTTCTGCAGGTTCATGAGCTCTACCTCATCAGTTATTTCTGCATGTTCTGTATATGAAAAGAGTTTGCTCTAGTAATAAGAATTTTGGTAAGAAAATGTTTCACTCAAGTTGCTAGAGCAGAAACTTAGCCGTGTGTGTCAACATATTGTCAACTGGTTTCTATAGCGACCAATAGAATTTTGGATGCAGTTCTGGGAGAGAGTTAAAGGGGTATTGTAAAGTTACTAAATTTAATCAATTAATTAGATAGCATGAAAATAAGCAAGTTTGCAATTCAGTTGCTTTTCTATCTGCTTTCATTCTCCTGCAATAAGAGCTTTTATTTTTCATAGTGCTCAGCTGGTTTCCATGGAGTTCGACCGCCAGTCCCTACCCAAACCCTGGCCGAAAGTGAACAGTATTTACTCTCCAGGAGAGGGGGTTAACTCTTAACATACCAGTCGGCTCTCTACAGCCCATTAATGTATATACTGTTCATTCTCCCCTCTCTCCCCCTCAGCTCCTGAAAGGCTGTTGTTTTAAGTCTTGCTCCTATCAATCAAGTAGAATTACAATCCCTGGTCCCACAATATCATGGCTCTTACTGTCCGCAGCTATGTGCTTGTTCAAATGCATTGTCATCTCTATATGTAAATACAGTGGGTAGCAGTGCATACTAAAGAACAAACCACATTGATGGCTGAATGTGTTATAGCAGGAATTGAGCCGAGGTTTATAGTTCTATTAATAATACATCTTTGCTTGACACCAGAACTGTCACTCAAGCAAGAGAGCCCACCCTGCCATAAACCAGGGAGTAAGGAGACTGCAAGGATACGGTATAGCTGAGAAGCTCAAGAGACAAATTGAGAATAACCCTTTATAGTGCTCATAGACATTAAACAGAAAAGCACTGATGCCAAACGCTGATAAAAGTAGAGTTATCCAATAATAATGAAACATATTTTCATCCGTTCACATTTCCTATACATGTTCAATGACATCAGGCAAAGCCCGAACAATCTTTATGGCAGGAAAGAAAGAAAGAGCAAAGAAAGAAAAGAAAAAGAAAAGGAAACGAAAAAGAAAAGAAAGGAAAAGAAAAAAAAAGAAAAGAAAGGAAAGGGAAAAGAAGGAAGATAAGAGAGAGAAAAGGAAAGTAAAGTCCGCTTTACACGCAGTGACATCGCTAACGAGATATTGCTGGGGTCACGGAATTCGTGACGCACATCCGGCCTCGTTAGCGACATCGTTGCGTGTGACACTTACCAGCGACCGCTAACGATCAGAAATACTCACCAAATCGTTGACACGTCGTTCCTTTCTTAAATATTGTTGCTCATTCAGGACGCAGGTTGTTCATCGTTCCTGAGGCAGCACACATCGCTACGTGTGACACCCCGGGAACGACGAACAACAGCGTTCCTGCGTCCTCCGACAACAAGGCGGGAGTGACGTTAATGCGGCTGCTCTCCGCCCCTCCGCTTTTATTGGTGGCCTGCTGTTTGACGCCGGTGTGACGCCGCACGACCCGCCCCTTAAAAAAGAGGTTGTTTGCCGGCCACAGCGACGTCGTTAGGGAGATAAGTTCGTGTGACGCGTAACAGTGATATTGTTCGCCACGTCCAGCGATTTGAAGACAGATCAAAGAAAGAAAAGGAAAGGAAGGAAAGAAAGAAGAAAAAAAGAATGAAAGCAAGAAAGACAAGAAAAAAAAGAAAGGGAGAGAAAGATAGAAAGAAAGAAAGAAGAGAAAGAAAGAAAAAGAAAGAAAGAAAGGGAAAGGAAGGGAAAAAAAAAAAGAATGAAAGCAAGAAAGAAAAGAAAAAAAAGAAAGGGAGAGAAAGAAAGATAGAAAGAAAGAAAGAAAAGAAAGAAAGAAAGAAAAGAAAGAAAGAAAGAAAAGAAAGGGAAAGGAAGGAAGATAAGAAAAAAAGAAAAGGAAAGGAAAGTAAGACTAAAGAAAGAGCTAAGGAAGGAAAGAAAAGAAAGGACAGGAGGGAAAGAAAAGAAAGGAAAAAAAAAATAAAAGAATGGGAAGGAAAGGAAGGAAAGAAAAGAAAGAAAAGAAAAGAAAGGACAAAAAGAAAAGAAAGGAAAGGATGGAAAGAAACAGAAAAGAAAGGAAAGGATGGAAAGAAAAGAAAGGAAAGGATGGAAAGAAAAGAAAGGAAAGGATGGAAAGAAAAGAAAGGAAAGGATGGAAAGAAAAGAAAGGAAAGAAAAAAAAGTAAAAGGTAAAGAAAATAAAAAGAAAGAAAAAAAGGAAAGGAAGGAAGAAAAGAAACAGAGAAAGAGAAAGAAAAGAACAGAAAGAACAAACTATTCTAGATGGTCAAATGTACAACCTGCAGGAAACATTTGTGAAGAACACAGAATAACCATCGGCCCTATAAAGCTTTCAGGGCAGAACCCATCCCTCAGATCACAGCCTTTCTGTTTAACTTGCCTAAAACTAGGAAATTGAACATATTTTGTCTCTTTATAAATTACCCATTTAACATAAGCCCCACAGTAACTTCTGAACTTGTGATCCTCACAACAGCCGGCTTGTCTTTCATTTCCTCCCTCGCTTTTTATTGCCCTTGAAAGAGGATTACTGGTGTAAGAGTGGATTCCTTGAAGGGCCTGTTAGCAGCACCACATCTGTTTCTGGAAGGTGAGCACTCGTCACTGTCTGACTCTGTTTAGTCCCTCTAACACATACTTAGTGGTGACCTAGGAAGCGGAAGGTGCCCTGAACTCTTCAAGTTGGAATGAATGGAAGGATGGCAACAGCAACGGTACTCTGTGTGTATATACATATGCACACACAAATATACACACACACATACCTATAAAGAGTTTACACTATTCATTAAAGGGATTTTCCAGTTTCTAAACACTGTCTACCCAGTTTGTTAAAAAAAAACAAAAAAAAACAAAGATATTGCAGTTTACTCACCCTCTCCAGGTCCAAATCTGATTCTCTGCCCCAGCTTCCAGGACTATTATTGTTTGCAGCACTGATATAACATTGACAGCACTGCAACCAATCAGTGACTTGTTGCTTCAAGGCAGGCAGAGTAGCTGAGCTCACCGATTGGTTGCGGTGCTGTGGATGTGACGTCAGCGCTGTAGACAATAACAGAAACCGAGAGCAGAGGCAAAGACTCAGTACTGGACCCAGGGATAGTGAGAAAAGCACAGTTTTGTTTTACTTGTTTTTTTTGTTTAAACTGCAACTGGGGGACAGGGGTTTTCCAAAACAGGAAAACTCCTTTAATGCATATGATAAAGGTGCCATTAACAAAAGTTAAAGGGTTTTTGATGGCTGAATCGAGACAGATCAGTGGGGATGTGGCTCCCAAACTTTTTTACTAGGCAATCTGCAATACATTTTGCAGTAGATGAGGTTCATACTACTTCCAAACACACTTTATCTGGATGAGCCCTGGCCTCAGTGGTGTTCACAGATTTAGAGGGGGGATCATGCGCCCCATACAGCGTAGTTGAAGATTTATCCTAAAGGACGCTTGCGGATAGACGCTTATCCCATTAACACAGGTTCTAGATTAAGGATCTCCAACCAGTGGCTCATGAGCCACAAGTATTTCGGGAGCCCTTTATGTGTGGCCTGTAGATGTACACTCAGCGCTGCTGTCTATACCGGGGTCCATAGGGAGCTTATTACTGTTTAGGGAATCAGGGGGTATTATTTCTATATAAGGGACACTCAGGACCAGATTACTTGATAAGGATCATTTCCGTTTTTATCACTTTATAAGGCTGTACTCGATTATTACGTTATAAGAGGGCACCTGGGTGGGCTACTATCACTCAAATGTACCATGCAAATGAGGTTGAAGAGCTATGGTAGATCTGAAGCCTCTGTCACTCCAGCTCTATTACTCACCTCCTACTGCTTGACTGACAGCCTCTTTGCGCTGTGGCTTCAAGGCAAATGAGCCATCAGCCAAGCAGGAGTAAGGCCCGTGTCACACATCTGGCATTTCGCCAGGTGCCGGTTCCGGCACACATGCAGTATAGTACATTTATTTACAGTGGAAGCGCGACACCATGCGGTTGTGTGCTTCATGCACAACCACATTTGTCCTCATGGTGTCGCGCTTCTGTACTGCATGTGTACCGGAACCGGCATCCGGCAAAATGCCGGATGTGTGAAAAGGGCATGAGCAGCGCTGGGCGGGGAATAGAGCTGGAGTGGCGGAGGCTTCAGATCAACTATAGCTCTTCAGCCTCATTTGCATATCAATTCAACCATTTATTTCTCAGTAATTTAGTATCAGACTGGCCATGTAAAGATATTACTGGACTTGTCTTTGAAAGAGCTACAAGTGCATATAAATAGTTTGGGGAGTGAAATCCTGAGGACAGATTCCCTTAAATTTAGTCACACTAAATAATGCAATGAAAACCTTCTTTGGCAACTCCATGTAAAAAGCTTAAAATCTGAGACAAGAGGCTCATATTTCACCATTAAGTTAATGGAGAGCTACTTTTTTTTTTATCTATTAATCCTTAAATCTTGTTAAAGGTCTGGAAGGAAATGTAGCCCTTTCGGCAGTCCGAGTGATAAATAAAAGATTAAATGTCGCCTTTTTTACAGAAGACGTTTATTTTTCTTTGCTAATGCACATTTTATTTTTTTTTTTTAGGTTGATAGGTTTAATGGTAGCTGAACCTGCCATGGGATCACGCAGCGGGAACATTTACAAACCAAAAAAGTGCAAAAGCAAAAATACATTAAGAAGGCCGACCAGTTCCAGCACTATGCGAGCCCATGTGTGTCTCTTAGAGGGCAATCACTTCCTCTTCCAAATCAAATTAAGGTTGCAGACAGTTATCCCATTATCCTGCGGCTGCAACTGTTCCCTAGAGGAGTAACAAGAACTGCTCTTCACAGGGGGCTACACAAACCTTCCAAGACCTCTGGACCTTCTAACAGCACATGGAACAGCAAACAGGTTGTAAAGGCAGCGGAGAGAGGGGCTGTTATGGGGGCTTGTTATCTCCAAGAATTGATTTTTTTTTTTTCCCCATAGAAACACAAAAGCTTAAACTGTTTGCAGTGAGGTGTCTGATCTGTATTCTCGCTTTATAATTTAATTATAAGTTAGCAGAAATCCAGTCGTTTATGGTTTTTCATGTAGGGTCCTGACAGATCGGACGGTTAAAAGTTCAGTCTCCGGCTAAATATTTATTGCAAACTGTAAGGTGGATCCTTATAAATCGAAGTAAGACGTATTATAGAGGTCAAGGTGTATAAAGCCACACATGTTGAGCATTTGGTGTTTCTATTATACTTTCCTCTGATTGTTGTAATCCTGATTTTGGCGCACAAATACGGAGGTAAATGCACCCGGATCCATGCTTTCCTTAACCAAGAATCAGCAAAAAAACATTAGTGCATGCCCTCATCATCTCCCGCCTCGACTACTGCAACCTCCTGCTCTGTGACCTCCCTTCCAACACTCTTGCACCCCTCCAATCTATCCTAAACTCTGCGGCCCGCTTAATCCACCTCTCCCCTCGCTATTCCCCAGCCTTGCCACTCTGCCAATCCCTTCACTGGCTTCCCATCGCCCAACGACCCAGTTCAAAACATTAACCATGACATACAAAGCCATCCACAACCTGTCTCCTCCCTACATCTGTGACCTAGTTTCCCGATACCTACCCGCACGCAACCTCAGATCCTCACAAGATCTCCTTCTCTACTCCTCTCTTATCTCCTCTTCCCACAATCACATACAAGATTTCTCCCGTGCCTCCCCCATACTCTGGAACGCTCTACCTCAGCATATCAGACTCTCCCCTACCGTGAAAAGCTTCAAGAGGAACCTCAAGACCCACCTCTTCCAACAAGCCTACAACCTACAATAACCCTCAGTCCAGTACACCACTGCGCAACCAGCTCTGTCCTCACCTATTGTACCATCACCCTTCTCCTGTAGACTGTGAGCCCTCGCGGGCAGGGTCCTCTCTCCTCCTATACCAGTCTGTTTTGGACTATTAATGATTGTTGTACGTATACCCTCTTTCACTTGTAAAGCGCCATGGAATAAATGGCGCTATAATAATAAATAATACTCAACGTGTGCACGTGGCCTACCATTGGCAATGACCAGAAGATGAATATACTAAGTGCATGTATGTACATTGGCGGAGGGTTTGTATCACGAAGGTCGTGTAAACCAAGACGTCCGCACTGGTGCTTGTAGTGCCACAAGGATTTTAAAGGGAATCTGTCACCAGGTTTTTGCTACTTCATCTGAGAGCAGCATGTTGTAGGCAAAGAGATTCTGAAAGTAACCATGTTTATCTTAGATCACTGTGTGCAGCCCTTCTGACTTTATCTCATTCTGTGTATCAGAGTTAGGCACAGCCCCTGCCCACGCCAGGCTCCCTTTAGAGATTGTGCATTGACTGTGAGGTGTCAGTCAGAGCAGGGGGTGTCCCAGACTGGTCTTCACAGACACTTAGTCACACCAATGTTAATTACAGTTCAATAAATCCTTTAGGAATTGGAAACAATAGCTCAGACACAGATAAGAGAAGCACAGATGTTTTTACTTTTATAACCCTTGCAGCATGCTGTCCTCCCCTTGCATTGCATAATCTTGTTGACAGATTCCCATTAAGGGTGAACCTGGGACAGGTTTACAGATAGCTGGAGAAACAGGTGGGTCTGGCTATCCACCTACCTCTGCCCATGGGTGTGTCTCATGCCTTAAGATGGAGACTGGTTGTTTAGCACATATTCAGTGTGGGGAGACTGTGTTGTCTCCAGGAAGGAATCCTCTGAGAGACAGCATTAGCATCCTGACCGTAACCGTGCATAGAGGTTGTGAAGGATTTTGAAGGGATCCTCCGAAGGAAAGAGAGGGTTTGCTTCATCAGGTTGGGTTCCGTGAGTGGAGGCTGAGATAACTCCACTGAAAAACTTCTAAGGAGAAGTTGTATCTGAACCAGAGCGGATGTATCGCAGGTGTAAAAGATTGAAAATTGTGTTATGCTCCCGTGAAGCCGAAGGAAGGCTTATGTTATGTTCCTGAAGAAGCAGACATTTCAGCACCAAATTTGCATCTTCTGGCACAAAACCGCACCGAAATGGCGTCAACACCATTTTTGTGCTTCTTTTTGCCAATAGATGCAGATTTGGTGCTGAAATTTATACACCATATTCCTGCACCACATCTGCATCTCCTGGCAAAAAAAAAGCATCACTGTTGTGTTTTGATGAATTTGTTTTGCCATAAGAAGCAGATTGGGTTCAGGAATATGGTGCATAAATTTCTACACCAAATCTGCATCTCTTGGCAAAAAAAATATATATGCAGTTTTCTACTGGAGATGTAGGTCTGTGAACTCCGTGACTTCACCTGAGGTGAGATCACTGAGTTTAACGAGGTCACCTGAGGTCAGGTTACCTGCGGCCAAAGCTGGGGTGCGATGGGAACCTTCAGCTGTGACCACAAATAAACTGAGTGATGAAATCCCTCATAGCTGCAGCTCAGACTCTGCCTGAATCCGAAAGCAATTGTATGTGGAGAAAGAAAGGGTTAATCCACACTTTGCTGTCTTCTCTGTTTTGCCCTCGATGTCTCCACAGGTCTCCGCCATTGCTCCCCCACGTCGTCCTCCCGTGGATGCGTCAACCTGAGCCAACAGAGACAGCCCCTCCTCACTATGAGAAAGCAGGTCCCTATATAGCCTTATATGGGAACCAGCTTCTGGACAGATATTCGGGATTAATTCTGGACTCAAACCGGTTTTTGCTTTTTTAAAAAATCCAGTTGGACTCGCCAATCTTGGGTATCTGTGGGTCTGCCCATCACTATTTGTGATCCATTGATGTGCTTGATTTACAGAGATGCTATAATTCCAGTTTTTAAGTACCAACTTACTTCCTTCAAAGCTTAGTTTAGAAATTTTAGGACCCCCCTGAGCTCACTTAAAGCACCAGTCTGGTGTTCACTTAAAGCACCAGTCTGGTGTTCCGTTGTGGTATCACTAATGTATGTTCCCCGACTGAAGTAGAACACTTATCAGCCACTGTCTTCTGCTATTCATGACGCTGCTCTAGTCCTATTTTGCTATTTGTGACCTATGTCTGTTGGGAGAGCCGGAAGTCACTTTTCAATGTAAGTCTATGAGAGCCAGAATGAGTCTCTCAGACTTACATTGAGATGTTGCACCCATTAGCTGTGGGTTCCGGTCAGCGAAGAGCTCCAGTCACAAGAGGACAGAGCGGGGCCCCAGTGAATCCGGGAACAGCAGAAGACGGCGGCTGGCACGTATTTTACTATAGACAGGGAGCAGATTTTCGTGATTCCCCTCAGGGGGTGGAATAAAACAAAAATACTGGAGTTGTGCTGTCATGCGGTGTTCTGCTCTCCACTCACAAGGTGTCATGGCGGCATCAGACTCTGGTCACACTGCAGAGTCTGACAGGCAAGCTAATGTTTCTTAGTTAATCAGCCAGAGTTGGCGTCGGCTTTTTCATGTTCACTGCTCATCAGTCCAGCAGGAGTTAATCCCTGCTGGCTTGTGAACTGCTGCTAGGAGCTCAGGTTACTAATGACCACTCATAGAGGTCTCCACTCTTTATAACGTGCTGGATCTGGTTCCTTATCGCCGATTATAGCTCCAGTATTGCTTCAGTGATTCCAGTCTTTAGTGTGTGATCCAGTTTCTGATGATCAGTTGTATGATATCTTGTACGATGAAGAAATATCGCTGTTGTCAGTTTATTTCCTCCCTGTAGCTCATTTCTTCCTGTGCATGTATTGTATCTCCCGTGTCTAATTGTACTCTGTATGCGTTTCGGTTCTCCTCTCTCTGTATTATTTTTTGTGTTTGTTACTTCGGACCCAGCCCTCCCCAGGGGTGGGGGTGTTAGACCAGGGTTCAGACAGTAGTGAGGGTCACGTTGGTGGTCCAGACCTCGCCACAATAGTGCATACCTCTGGGATAAGGGACAGCACAGGGTCCCTAGTCTGAGAGCCAGTAAAGGTGCGCCTGCTTGTTACCCATCACTCCAGTGACAGGTGCTTTAAAAAAGGTTGTTAGCCTTGGATCTGGTTCACACATCCAAAATTCATTGTCTGAGTGTGGACCACAATCTCCAGAGTGGTTGACGGTCTCCTGCATAAAACTCAACAGTCTCATAGGTATATATGAGGCTTATGAGTTCAGGTCAAGAGACCCACAGCTGATCCTGACATTATGGTCCACACTCGGACGCATGAAATTTGCAACAACACCATGTTTATTTGTGCTAACTAACATATACAGCCAGATTAGAAAGTATCTAACTACCTCAAAGAGGATCTAATGCTCTGGAGGACCCTGCTGCCAGATTTGCCCACAACCGATTCCAGCGTCAGTCTAAGAAGCAGGATTGCTTGTGATAAGCTCCTATTTTTGGGGACCACTTCAGAGTAGGAGAAATGGTCCAATGTGGTCAACCCATTCTTTTAGTATTTGTGTTTATTTATTTTAATTTACAGATTAGTAATGGGGGGTCTCATAGATGACTCCCATTACTAATCTAGGGCTTAGTGGCAGCTGGTATATTACCCCAATTGCTACCGCACCATTTAATCAGAAAAAAAATAAAAATACGAAGGAGTTAAATAAATGTAAATAATAAGTAACCCTGCTTTACTTTGGAAAAACAACCAATGAGTATAAAAAAATCCTTCCACCCCCAAACACAGCATGTCACAGATCAAAGAGCTGTTACCTTCCCCGGTCTGTATATTCTGCAGCCCATGTACCCGAGCTTTGATCTATTAATTAAGAGTCCTTCAGTAGCAGGTGGCATCGATACAACCGCAAGCAAAATTGTTCCAACTTTGTCTTAGCAAATGAAAAGCATTTAACCAACGGCATCACTCGGCCCTTTTTGCTGGAGAGCATTAGGAATTGAATAAAGCAACGGCGGCCGGTCTCCGAGCACAATAAGAATATGCAGGAACAGAGGAGCCTGATTAATATTGAGTTATTCTACACAATTTGCCTGGGAAATTGGGTGAGAAGAAAAGACCTTGAAAGGAAAGAACACTGGAATAACAGGACAGCAAGAAGTACCCTCATGCGTCTACGAATAGTACATATAATATGCAAGAATTATAAATATTTATACGTAATAGGAAAGGGAAAAAAAGAGCAAGCGGCAAACTTTTCATTAATAAAGCATAAATTATATAGGGAAGGAATTCAAGCCTTAAACACTTGTGTCTTTTGCTATTCTGGTGTATTTTTTAGCTGAACGCTGCTTTTTTTTCTTTCTATTTTACGTTTATTAAAATCGAATTGTGAACGCAAAGATCCCAGACTTATCTTTACTATGGAAATTGTACTATAACATATATAATTTAAGTGCATTTTGTAGTTTTCATACATTTAAAAGGAAAAATTCAGACCAGTTTATTGTGCTTCTCGAAGAGAAAATTCCCATTGAAGCTCAAAAAGGGAATTTATTTTTTTTCTAGCCTTATTTACTTATTGCGCTTTTTTTTATACTTATATTATTTTTACATGGTAATGGTGGGAAGTATCTTACCAGAGTTAGGGATCGTTCAGACGACCGTGGATTCTGGTCCAATCTCGGACCGCAATACATAGACTGGCCGCCGGTCTCCAAACCCAGACTATATGAAACCGTCACGCTTGGATCAAGAGAGCCGCGGCCCATGCTCGGACGATGCACATGCATTTCGGGGCAATCTCGGATCGCAATACATAGACTGGCTGCTGGTCTCCTGACTATATGAAGCCGCCACACTCAGATCCAGAGAGCCGCGACCTGTCCTTGGACGACGTCTGTGGAGTTCGGTCCAATCTAGGACCGCAATACATACATTGGCCGCTGGTCTCTAGACTATATGAAGCCATCACTCTCGGGTCCAGAGAGCTGTGGCCTGTGCTCGGATGATGTCTGTGGATTTTGGGCCAATCTCTGACCACAATTCATAGACTGGCCGCCGGTCTCCCAGATTATATGAAGCCATCACACTCGGGTCTAGGGAGCCATGGCACATGCTCGGATGATGTCCATGGATTTCGGGCCAATCTCGGACCGCATTACATAGACTGGCCGCCGGTCTCCAGACTATATGAAGCCGTAACGGCTCGGGGTTAGAGAGCCGCAGCCCATATTCGGACAACGTCCATGGATTTCGGGCCAATCTCTGGCCTCAATACATAGACTGGCCACAAGTCTCCAGACTATATGAAGCAGTTACGCTCGGGTCCAGAGTGTCGCAGCCATTGCTCGAAAAACATCCCTGGATTTTAGGCCAATCTTGGATTGCAATTCATAGACTGACTGCCAGTCTTCAGACTATATGAAGCCGTCACACTCGGGTCCAGAGAGCTGCGGCCTGTGCTCAGACAACATCCATGGATTTTAGGCCAATCTTGGACCATATTATATAGACTGGCTGCCAGTCTCCAGACTTCAGATGTGCCATGCTGGGACCGATTATGAGAGAGGGAGGAATCCAGCAATCGGAATCGTCATAAAATTCATCTTTTATTCAAATTTTACGAATAAAAACTTGTACATATCAAGGTAGATTGCTCAAGGATCCATAAAAAAGTTCAAAAGCATACATAACTTATATGGGCAAACGCGTTTCGGGCAAACTGGCATAAACGTCTGAATGAGCCCTTGCTGAGACTACTATATGGTCGCCACATGGGCAAACTAGGTGGGACAATGACTCTTTGACGTCTATAGTAGAGTGTCATTTTGGAGGTGGGGAATTAAAGCCCAACACAAGGTGCAACAAGGAGTACACTACTCTGTTAATCACTTCCTGTTGGAGAATTTTTTTTTTTATAGTTTTGTCTCTTTCTCCCCTTCTTCCCAAGGCCATCACCTTTTTTCTTTTTCTATCGACATAGCCTAATCTGGGATTGCTTTTTGTGGGGCAAGTTGTAGTTCCGATTGATACTATTCACTCTACCATACAATGTGCTGAAAAACAGGAAAAGTGGTTGAATGGTAAGGGAAAAAAAGCAATTCTGACACTGGTTTTTGTTGTGGTTTTGCTTTTACATTGTCCATTCCGCGGTAAAAATGTCCAGAAACCATGGACAGTAAAATAATGGTGATCTTGAATTTTTTTTTTACTATTCTATTGGTACTGTTTTGGGGCGCATAAAAAGTTCTGTTCGCTTTCTTATTGCATTTTTTGCTGCAGTGGCCAAAAACCTCCAATTTTGGCATTTCAATTTTATTTTTCTTTTATTGTACAGGTTAAATTATTTTATGCTGTTAATAACTTTCTTATAAGCTTTTACATACATGATACCAAATACATTTGTTTTTTAACAGTCTCTTTTTAAAAGATGAAAAGTGGGTAAATCAAATTTTTATCTTTTGGGGTTTTTTTTCAGTTTTTTTTATAATTTTAAAAAACATTTTTGTTTTGCTTTTTAAAGTCTTCTTAGTGGAATTGAATCTTTGCTCTTCTGATTGCTTGTTCCACAAACTGAAATGCAGCTGTGTAGATAAATAACATGTTTCCCTAAAAATAAGGGTCTTATTTTTTTTTTTTTCTTTGAAAAAAAATGCACTAGGGCTTATTTTTTGGGGTAGGTCCTATTTTTGGGGAAACATGGTTATTCCCTATGTGCTGCTAAAATTACCCACAAATAAAGGCAGCCACCCCCAGGAGACTGGCACTTACCAGACCCCGGAGATGTAGAGTTGGCAAGTGAATGGGCTCTCACACATACAGGTCAGCGTCGCTGTCAGGTCCCCCTGGGTTCCACAGCATTCGCTCCCCTGCTGGCCGGAAGCAGTATCACTCACGCAGAGTTAGTGAAAGCGGAGGGATACTGCAACCCGATGTGCCGATGTGAGCGTAAACGCTGCTTTACACGCAGCGACGTCGCTAGCGAAAGCACCCGCCCCCATCGTTTGTGCGTCACGGGCAAATCGCTGCCCATGGCGAACAATATCGCTGGTAAGCATCACACATACTTACCTTCTTAACGACGTCGCTGTGGCCGCCAAACAACCTCTTTTTTAAGGGGGCGGTACGTTCAGCGTCACAGCGACGTCACTCAGCAGGCCACCAATAGAAGCGGAGGGGCGGAGAGCAGCCGCATTAACGTCACTCCCACCTCGTTACCGGAGGACGCAGGTACGTTGTTGTTTGTCGTTCCCGGGGTATCACACGTAGCTACTCACCGCCGCTCCTATCACCTCCACGCAGCAACTGAGGTGAGTAGCGCGATCAGCTGAGCTGTCACTGAGGTTACCCGCGGTCACCGCTGGATCCAGTGACAGCGGGTAACCTCAGTGACAGCAGCTGATCGCGCGGCTGTCTTCATTACCTGCGTGGAGGTGACCGGAGCGGCGGTGTCTTCTGCAGCTCCGGTCACCTCCATGCAGCAGCGCTGGAAGCGACGCTGGAGAATCCTGGATTACGCCGGACATGGAGGGCTTTTTGGGGCTGATTAAAGTGGTGAACCAGGGTATATGTTTCTGTTTTTATTTCTAATAAAGGATTTTTTCGGGTGTGTGTGTTTATTTACTGTAATTTACAGATTAATCATGGAGGGTGTCTCATAGACGCATGACATGATTAATCTAGGACTTATTGTCAGCTATGGGCTGCCAATAACTCCTTATTACCCCGATTTGCCAATGCACCAGGGCAAATCGGGAAGAGCCGGGTACAGTCCCAGAACTGTCGCATATAATGTATGCGGCAATTCTGGGCGGCTGTTGGCTGATATTGTTAGGCTGGGGGGCTCCCCATAACGTGGAGCTCCCCATCCTGAGAATACCAGCCTTCAGCCGTATGGCTTTATCTGGCTGGTATTAAAATTGGGGGGGACCGCATGCCGTTTTTTTTAATTATTTAATTATTTATTTCACTACACAGTATAGACACGCCCACCGGCTGCTGTGATTGGGTGCAGTGTGACAACTGTCACTCAGAGTGGGGGCGTGTCTCACTGTAACCAATCATAGACGCCGGTGGGCGGGGAAAGCAGAGAATACGAGATTGTTTAATGGGCGGCCGGCTTTTTCAAAACAGTAAAAGCCGCCGGAGCAGTGTGAACGCCGTGCAGTGCCGGGGATCGGGGATTGGTGAGTATGAGAGAGGGCTGCTAACTTCAGTAACTTAGGAGATTAGCGGTCACCGGTGAATCCTTCACTGGTGACCGCTAATCAGGATGCGACACAGACAATGCTGCAGCATGACAATGAAGTCGGGTGAAGTTCACCCGAGTTCATTCTGACAGTGCGGCTCTGTCTGTGTCTGCTGTCATCTGCCATTCAGCTCTGCTACATGGCTGTCTGTGTCTGCTCTCATCTGCCATTCAGCTCTGCTACATGGCTGTCTGTGTCTGCTGTTAGCGGCCATGTAGCAGAGCTGAATGGCAGATGACATAGTAAAAACACATCCCTACACATTACACACGCTTGGCAAGTCAATAAATAAAAAAAAAAAAAGGTGCCCAATGCATACGTCACAGAACACATGATCTAAAGGATCGCACATAACATTGATCAATTTAACATAGACTACTAACGCTCGTGTGACAGCAAATGAACGACCAACATGAAATCTCATAAGATCCCATATGCAACCTGGGCGTGTCACATCGCAAATGCGATTGTACAACTAATTGCAACGTGTAAAGTGGGCTTTAGGGGTAGCTTCTCTCTTTACTGAATAGACCTACTGTATTCTTTAACTTTTTTAGCTGCCTAGACACTTCATTATTGAAAAGCAAATAGGGCTTATTTTTGGAGATGGGCTTATATTTTAAGCATTTTCCAAAAAGGCAGAAAATTCTTGCTAGGGCTTATTTTCGTGGTAGGTCTTATTTTCAGGGAAACACGATATAACTAAAATAATGCTCACTTATGAAGTAAAGCTTGGGCTAGAGGGCAGCCGTAGGAATCTTCAATAAGACCCAACCCTTGCTACCACAGTAGCCCATATGTACCCCTTTAAGGTGTCAGAAGAGAGGATAACGGGCCCCTGCAATGGCACACCCCTGGGACAAACTAACAGTGGTATATAAGGGGCTAACAACAGTGATTGCAGCGCAGATGCCGGCTGTATAAACCTGAGAAGTTCCACCCAATGTGCCGCACACGTACAACGGATAACGGGAAGCAGTTAAAACAGATTATCGTCATACAAATTAATTCCTTTACGTAAAATACACTTTTTTATACCATATTTGTTAATGTGTTAAATAATACACTTATATATGATATTTTCCCATTCATTTGAACTATTTAATTTACATAAGTAGAACTCATTTATCATTCACGGTGGTGTGTATATCAATGATGTATTTTTAACCTGTAAGTGAAATGTCTAGTAAGTGCTCTATTTTAGGTTTCTCGTTTCCACTTTTAAATGTGATAAATGTAACAATGTTGGAGGACATTCTTTCGCAGCTCCTTGTATTTCACGCAAGTTGCTTTTCGCTTAAAGAAGAAAAAAAAAAAAAAAAAAAAAAGATAATTTTTGCAACTTAAAGGGGCTATACAGGCATAAAAAAATAAATAAAAGGAAAAAAAGCTTAAAATGCTACAAAGCAAAGTCCTAATCACGTTGCTGATGGCTTAGTGCTCAGTTTCCAATGCAGCCTTGTCTCCTCGTCCTCTGCCTGCGATATACTTCTGTAGCGCTGGCATCCCTGCAGGACGCTAACTTACCTCCCCGGCTGTTTCTTTTGCCACTGCATCCACGGCTGCCCATGTGCTTCGTCTGCCTCCATCTACCCCCAGGGCCTGTGCACACAGCACAGGCTCCCCGTGAATGCACCTAGTATGCACACACGCCAGCCCTCCTTTTAAAGGGCAGGCAAATTATTTCTGGAAATGCCTCTCAGCCTATGGCTGAGAGAGAGACACTATATATTTAAGGCACTCTCCCATCAGGGAAGGTGCCTGCCCAATGTCTTTAGTTAGTAACTCTTCAGTCTGCTGGCTAGTTGTCAGGTTCCCATGCTCCTGTCCCGTTATCCCTGTGTCTGTCATCTGTACCTGCCTTCCCATACTTATCTGTCTCTGCCATGCCCACCATACCTGTCTGTACCTGCCTACCTCAGTCATCCTGACTGTACCTGCGTTCATCTCTGTATATACCTGAGTCTGTCTCCTATCCTGGGAGTCAGCTGCCACAGTCCCGGTCACTGCACCCTGGGAGTGGTGCCTGGGGTCTGCCATGCGATAGTTGCTTAGTTAAGCCCGGATCTCTCCTGTGGACCAGTGAGTCCACTAACCCTGCTCGTTGCCCCTACACCAGCTGTGAGCGTTACAACTTCCATATAGCTGATCACATGCCATCTATTGTACCTTTGTAATATGGCACACAAAGTCTCTTTATTTCCCTGTAGCTTATCCATACCGTCCAGCTACGGTGGCGGCTATAGCAATCATATGGCTAAACAAGGTAGGGAAAAACTGACGGGGCTAGGGAAGTGTTGCAACAGAAAATACTGGGGACCAGTAAAGTGAATATTAGTATTAGTACTATTTTTTTAGCAAATTTAAGCTGATGTCAGAGGGATTTTTTTAGATGGCTGGACAAGCCAGTCAATAAAAATACAAAAGGATTTAGTACTGACCACTTCACTTGGTAGATTCTGAAGGTCATCGAAGGGAGTCTCCAAAGTGTTGGTGTCTACATTTAGAACCACCACATCTTCCAGGCTCATTCCTTTCACTTTCTGAAAGAAAAAAAACAAAGAATAACTTGAGACATGTATAAAGTCCTACAAAAAAAACCAATACGAAAGTGGTATAAGTCTGAATGATAGATACAAGGGGCAGGTAGTCAATTTGATCCACTCACAGGCCCCATAGAGACTAGATCGCTGTCGGTCAAATGATTGTTTGGCCAACAGTCAAGCTCGGCTCAGTCTCAATGAGAGCTGACGTCAGACTTCTATGGCAGTGGCTTATATTAATGGAGACTAAACAGATAAGCAAATTCTTCTGTCCCCTGACATCAACTGTTGTGGGAAGTTCAGGAAGCCTCTATACACACTAGACTGTTGGCCAATTCCACAGCTGTTAACTGATCCTGTTCATATCGGCAGGTTGAGCAGACATTAGTCTAATATGTATGTAGGTCTTTAGAGCATAAGGACATCATAGAGGATTGAAAACGTTTTAAGATTTCTAAGTTTCCTGTAGTTTAGCATAGGAGGAAATGATTAACATCATAAAATGCTCAAAAACCTAAAGACAATAACTTCTTTACCTAAGAAAGTAACAATAAATTCAATATAGTACATTACTATATAATGATAGAAAGTAGTTCATCTTTTTAAGTCAATGCATTAAATTAAAGGGATAATCTGAAGTTTGTCTCTTCAGTAGCTCTGAGCTGTGCAGTCTCCTTACTTCATGGTTGCTTAGGGGCGGATGTTCGTCTTTGACTGACAGTTCTGATGAGCAGCTTCATTTTGTTGCCATTGTTCTGAGGCTACAATGTAATCACTATATTTTCTTAAAGCGATAACAGGGACTTTGAACATGCACAAGGATCAGGAAAGAGAGTTCTATAATTAAGACAACTGCTCTAGAAACTGCCAATACTGAGGGCCTGAGAATTGTAATCCAACAATACTGATAAGAGAACTGTCAGGAGCTGAGAGGAAGGAGAATGGAGTTGACCAGTTAACTGCTGTATAGATATGTATATAGTCTAGAGAGAGGTGACTTGGATCTCAGGATTTAACCCCTCTCCTAGAAAGTAACTACTGCACACACTTGGCCAGTCACTAGTTGCTGAAATTCACAGAAACAAGCTGTACACTATGTAAGATAAAAGCTCTCATTTCATGATAAGGTCATACAATAGAAAAAGTAAGTAAAATGCTAACTTACTGAATTTCATGCTAACTGACTTAAGCA
Organism: Anomaloglossus baeobatrachus; assembly: GCF_048569485.1. Lineage (NCBI taxonomy): Eukaryota > Metazoa > Chordata > Amphibia > Anura > Aromobatidae > Anomaloglossus > Anomaloglossus baeobatrachus. Next base: position 186,747,197 of record NC_134361.1, read on the forward strand.
ATTTAATAACATGAAACTACTTCTGTAAAGTAACATCGTAGCCACCATTCAGTGAAATCAAAATGTTGTTTTGTTTTTTTTTAAAAACCGATGTCATTTCCAAATGCTTCAGTGAAAAACATGGACAAAAAGGCACTGTAAATATTCTGGATGGCAAAAGAAATACAACTCAGACCAAAAGATGGTGATTTTAACTATAAGGACTCGCTCATACTCCTATATAAATCTGACTAATGCTATCTGAAATTTTATTGGCTAGCACTTGGACCGATGTTATTCAATGGGGAAGTGCTGATGACCGACTTTTGGGTCTGTGAAAAAAATTGCAGTATGCTGTAATTTCACTTTGAAATTGGATGAGGCCTGTTTAAGTCTATGGGTGCGAGAAAAAAATCGGAAGCTATAGTATAAGCATCAAATTTTTACTGATACATTACTATTTTGTAACATAGGGAACTGTGCATAGTCCTATAAATGATTAAAGGAGTTGTCCGACATTAACTTAACAAAAATTTTTGAGTTTATCTGTGCTGTATTGTCATATAAATCACACCTACATTGTTATTTTCTGTTTTCTAACTTTTGTTCCTCTTGAATTATCCCTTTATTCTCTGCAGCTTCTTGTTTACATTCAGCTCCAGCAAACATGACCACTTCCTGTGCAAAACCTCCCAGTCACAGCTGGCACCGCTCGGCCTCGGTGTCCAGCCCCACCCCAGTGTCCAGCCTCGCCCCCTGCCCGCCCCCTGCACACACATTCCCTGTCAGTATATTCTTCCCCAGCACCTGACCTGGTATCACTACAGCATTGCAAATAACAGCCCCACATCGGGGTCTGCACCGCACACATATGTCTCTGCACACGCACACACATGGCTCTGCACCGTACACACATGGCTCTGCACCGTACACACATGGCTCTGCACACGCACACACATGGCTGTGCACCGTACACATGGCTCTGCACACGCATGGCTCTGCACCGTACACGCACACACATGGCTCTGCACCGTACACATGGCTCTGCACACGCATGGCTCTGCACCGTGCACGCACACACATGGCTCTGCAACCCCCATCCCCATCGGGAACACATGTGGAGTACATACTCACCCGTCCTCAGTCCCCGCCGCTCCTGCACGTTCGTCCTCTGTCTGTGCTCTGACGTCACCGCTGTGCTGCAGAGCGCACAGACAGCGGGAAGGACAGTGACTTCTCATCAGCACATTCAAATGTACCGGCATCGGTGATCTGTGATGCCGGTACATTTGAATGTGCGATCCTGGGCAGGGGGCCCGGTGCTGGAGCTGACACTACGGCAGCTGCCGCCAGGCCCCGCCCCCAAATCACGGACCCCACAGCAGTGCAGGGGGAGGTTACTGGAGGTGCAGGGGAATGTGTGGGAGGGTGCAGGGAAGGGGGCGGTGACTCCTCGCACTGTAGACACCCAGCAGGGAGGTGACATGCTGCTCCACATTTGCATGTCAACATGGCCCTGCCCATGTAGACGTGCAAAGACCGGAAGCAGCAAAATCGCGGCAGGAGCGGTCACATGACCGCTCTGAGCCGGGGGAGAGGGGCTGACAGCAGGGCAGGTAAGTGGTCTCTATCTACTTACCTGCCCCAATGTAGCCCAATAGGGAAATAAAAAAAAAAAAGTCAAAGAAGCCGGATAACCCCTTTAATAATGTCTCCTGTAAAAAAAAAAAAAAAAAAGGATTGCACACGGACGACAAGGGAGCAACAAAGTCATCCCACTTTTATGAAAATTGGAACGATTTTTATACTATCGTGTGAGCTTTTACAATAATTTACAACTGAATACCAATTTTCCCCATCTTGTTACATGAAAATAAATTCAAGATACTGATGGAAGGCACATATCCTCGAAAAAGTCCAAACAGTTATTGGCATGAATGGACAATCATTTCTGTAAAACAACAGACTAGATGCACTGGCATATTGTCACAAAGGTACTTTGGGATAGCGTGAGACAGGAGGCTCCTATGCTGTCCCTTACATTAGGGGACCCTAGCCTATTACTCACCTCCAGATTACTCCTAATGGTGGAGATGCCCAAGTCCTGTGCCTTTCTATTCTCCTGAGAAATACTACTTTAATACCCCCCTCCCGCAGGGAGAAAGGGGGCAGGAGTAAGAGAATAAATAGATAAGGACAGACAAGGGAAAAAACAAAACTCTGACACACTGCACACACAGGAATAGACAAAGAGAGACTCAGGAGAAAAACAAGAGCAGGAGGGAGGCAACAAATAGGCAACAAGAGTAAACTCCACAATCGCACACAGCAACAGGTATCTTGCCAGACCAACTAGTATAAACTATAAGTCACTCTAATGGAAATGTCCAACAACCATATATAGGAGAACAGATGTCATTGGCTTCCCCACAACATGTGATCAAAGATGACTCACAAGCAGACCAGCAAAGATTAACTCTTGCTAGCCTTCCTATGAACTACCAATCTGTTGGTTGATGCTTGAGTCAGCCTGTGCTGATTACAGTACTCAGAGAAGTTATTAGGCGGAGTGTCAGAATCAGTAGACTGAACAGCACCCAATGCCACTGTGACAGTCGGCGAAGTTTGTGAAAATCTCCATGTGACACATATACCAACTGTTTGCACATTGTTAATCATTTTTCAACGTGATACAGTTCAAACAAGTTTCCATAAACATTATATAAGTATCCAAAAGGGCAAAGGATTGTATTTGTCCTTGTTACCTCTCACACTCCAGATGGATGTCGTCCGAATACACACGCGAAACACGTATGTTCAGGCCAAGGGGAGTCTAACACCACAAACAAAGGGGAACACCGGGGACACTATAACAATAGTGGGCCCTGGCGATACTGAAAGGGGTAGATGGGACACCTCCTGCACTAACCTGCAGCTGTCCCTACTCTCCTAGCCAGTCCCTATACAGGTTCTCTGAACCTGTTGTCGAGCCAAACAAATGTGGACGTAAGGGACCCTGTAGACACCCTGGATAGTGAATTGGCGGGTGTGAATTGCTAGTCCCATCGCTGCACTAATACAACACGTGGAAGATAAGACAAACAGGGGAGACCGCAACAAAAGGGATACAGTCCAACTTTGGGTAAATTCCTCAGCAGAACCTTTCACCAAGGCAGCCAGAATACAAATGGATAGTATCATCAACAAAGATTGCTGACAAACCCCACTTCTTAAACCTAAATGGGCGTGGGTACAAAGCAGTTACAGCTGACATGCACTGCAATGAGCTGCTAGCAACAAAACTGACATTAACTCATTAAGCACCAAAAGGAAGGAAACTTTGCTTACATGTAGAGTCCCAGATGGAAATGAGAGTCTTCAGTCCTAAACCTGTCTCCAGTCTCAACCGTGACATTACCATTGTAAAAGTTGGGTTCTTTATATCACAATGTTTGGAATTTTTTTTCCAAAATTGTGGTAATTCCATGATTTTACAGGCGTAGACTACAATTCTGAGGCGACAAAATGCTAAGAAAGAGCAAGAACTGGACGACTGTGGACAAAGGATAGCCATGAACCGTAAGAACCAATAGACTTTACAATAACATAGAAATAATATTAATTCTTTGTTTTTATCCACATGGTGAACGACGATGAGGGGATGGTCGGCATATTGTAAAACCACAATATAGAAATATAGGAAATTCAAAGTGTCCTGAGCCAGATATATGATATACGTTATTTTAGAATCGGTTCCACATTACTGTACTTCCTGAGCATTTAATATAAAGTGATATAAATTATGTGAGCTAAGACATCTCTTTCTGTTTCAAGTCGTGGAATAATAACTTTCAGAAGTTGTGCGAGATTCCCAAAATTGTAATTTACAGCCAAGAATAATGTGCAATTCATTCTTCAAAAAAGTGAGATTGATCAAGGGAAAGGCGACGGTGCTTCTACGCGGAGCTCATTCTTGTATATTGCTTGCGTGAAGAAACCGCTATTGATATGGATCTATAAGGATCCTTCCACCTTGTTATAATGTGGTGTGATAATTGTTTCTTTTCTTTTTTTTTTAATGTGTGATCTCCCATAAAAAAGGAGAGTTAAATGACTTTTGATACCCTCTCCGGAGACATATTAGGTTCACGACATTCCTTGTGAGATGGGAATATGTATGACTCCAAGCTCTTTTAATGGGCATTGTTTCAGAAGGATGTATAAGACGGGTGCAGAGATCTGAAGTTTGGGATCCTTTGTAAAGAAAAGGATATTACCAAATGGACTGTATTAATATTTTATTTTGTAGCGAACATTCCATTTAAAGGGGTTAAATTAGATTTGATGGGAAACATGGACAATTATTTTATTGGCTTTCTCAAGCAGGGATCAAGTGTAGCTGTAAAGGCCCGTTTACACGGAACGACATCGCTAACGAGATATCGTCGGGGTCACGGAATTCGTGACGCACATCCGGCATAGTTAGCGACGTCGTTGTGTGTAACAGGTAGGAGCGAGTGTTAACGATCAAAAATACTCACCTAATCGTTGATCGTTGACACGTCGTTCATTTACAAAATCTCGTTGGTCGTTGTGGACGCAGGTTGTTCGTCGTTCCTGAGGCAGCACACATCGCTACATGTGACACCCCGGGAACGACGAACAACTGCTTACCTGTGTCCTCCGGCAACGAGGTGGGCGTAACTTTCCTGCGGATGCTCTCCGCCCCTCTGCTTCTATTGGACGCCTGCCGTGTGACGTCGCAGTGATGCCGTACGAACCGCCACCTTAGAGAAAGAGGCTGTTCGCCGGCCAGAGCGACGTCGCTTGGAAGGAAGGTCCATGTGACGGGTATTGGCGATATTGTGTGCCACGGGCAGCGATTTGCCCGTGACGCACAAAAGACAGGGGCGGGTACGCTCGCTAGCAATATCGCTAGCGATATCGTAGCGTGTAAAGCAGCCTTAAGTGTGGTATAATTGCAAAAAAAAGTGCAATTCCATAATTGTTTTTTGGATTTTTTATTTTCCAAGTTCACTGGATGGTAAAACTGACTTGGCAGTGTGATTCTCCAAATCAGTACGAGTTCATAGATATCTAAAAAGTATAGTTTTGTTTTTTTATCTATTTGATGAAAAAAAAAATCAAAAATTTGTCAAAAAAAGTTGTCAGTTCTTTAGACCATTTTTCAAGACCCATAACTTTCTCATTTTTGGCATCTGTGGCTCATTGATGGCGTCCTAAGCTGACATTTTTAATCATACCATTTTGGGGTAGCTATGATGCTTTGATTGCCACTTTTTGTATTTTATTGCAATGTTGCAGAGGCCTCCAAAAAATTATTTATTTTTTGTTACGGTTTACCCATTGGATTAATTTATTTTCTATTTTGATAGAACGGACATTTCCGAAAGCAGAGATACAAAATGCGTATTTTTTATCTTTTTTAGTTGTTTTATTTTCAATGGGGCAAAAGGGGGGTAAATTTGAGCTTGGTTTTTTTTGCATATTTTTTATAACTTTTTTTTATTAATAACCTGTTTATTGTATTTACTTGTCCCCATAGGGGACTTGAAGCTGCGATCATCTGATTGCTTGTGCTGTACAGAGCAGGGCACCAGCACCGCTCTGTACAGCAGAAATCATGATCTCCTAAGGATGATGGCTCGCTGCTGGCGTTCGCAGGAAGTTTGTCATAACAGATATAATAGTCATCAACTGATACCCAGCTGTCATCACAACCCATCGGTGCCCAGCAAATCACGTCATGGGGCTGCTGATGGGGATGGGGAATGACATGCTCCCCGCCGAAGCATGTTGGATCATGGGATTTAACTGGTTAACAGCGATGGGCAGATCTCTGATCCAATGGCGGCTATTAGAGGCACATGATGACTGATCAGATCAGCTGACATGTGAGGGAAAAGATGCGGGCTCAGCGTGAGAGCCTACATCAAAGGGAAGGAGACAACATATGATGTAAATATACATCATATTTTGAGAAGGGGTTAAAGGGGTTGTCCAGTACTTTATGCTGATGGCCTATCTATAGGCTAGCTTAAAACAAACGTACTAAAAATTGGTCCAATGTACAATTCGATTTTTTTTACAGTATCAGTTATTAATCATTTACAGGAGCATTTGGAGTTTCCCATGTTACATAATTGCAATGTATCCGTAAAAATCTGATGCTTATACCTTATGTGGCATCCGATTTTTTTTCTCCCATCCATAGTCAAGAATGGGTGAGTCTCATCCGATTTCTAGAGGTCAATCGTGAATGCTGCAATTTTTTTTTTTTCATACAGATTTTGTCAATGAAAAAATTGGTCATCTGCACTGTCCCATTGGATAACATTGGTCCAAGTGCGATCCTTATTTCTCATGGATAGCACTCGGACTGAAAATACGGTTGTGTGAGCGAGTTCTTGGGTCATCAATATCAGAAAAGTGTGGGCGTGACACACGGCACCTCCTAACGATTAGCTGTTCTCTGGTGGTGGTGGCCAGATATGCCAAGTTGTGATCCGGAAGTACACAGCTCCATTATCTGTATAGTTGCTGTGGTTGGGCACTGCTCATCTACATCTACTCATTTACATAGTAGTGGATCTGAAGTACCTCCCTATGGGCACTATACAGCTGATGGAGCTGTGTAGTTCTGCTCCACACAACCAATTGCTCACAGCTGTCGCCAGCAAAGAGGACAGTAGATTAGAGATGAGCGGATCCGTGGAAGTTCAGTTTGGCAGGTTCTTCTGGACTTAAGAAAAAGTTCAGTTTGGGACCTCGGACTTGACCTGAACCCCAATGGAAGTCACCAAATGGGCAGTTTGGATGTCGCCTACATGCAGTTAGCCATACACAGAACACTTCTGGGGGTGGCTGAGGTTTTTCCATTTTTGTTTTGTTTGGTGGACACTACATTCGAACACACTGTTGTTACCCCCAGTGCGAGCTGATCAAACACTACAAGCGGCTCGCACTGGGCTGAGCAACGAGCATACCCAAGCATAGCGATGCTCAAGCGAGTGATCAGAATACGTAACACACTCGAACTCTGTTTTTATTAGAAAAAGTCTGTGTTTGGTACAAACGACGAACCTTGGGTTCACTCATGTCTACAGCTGATTGCTGACTGTCAGGGGGTGCCCCACTTACCTGATATTGATGACAAAAGGCTGCTTTATACGCAGCGATATTGCTAGACATGTTGGTCATGAAAGCACCCGCACCCGTCGTTTGTGCATCACAGGCAAATCGCTGCCCGTGGCGCACCATATCGCTAGGATACGTAACAATACTTACCTACCTAGCGACGTCGCTGTGGCCGGTGAACAACCTCTTTTTTAAGGTGGAGGTTCGTGCGCCATCACAGCAACGTCACACAGCGGCCCGCCAATAGAAGCGGAGGGGCGGAGAGCAGCCGCATTAACAACACGCCCACCTCGTTGCCAGAGGACGCAGGAACACTGCTGTTCGTCGTTCCCAGGGTGTCACACGCAGTGATGTGTGCTGCCTCAGGAACGACGAACAACCTGCGTCCAGAACGAGCAACGATATTTTGAAAATGAACGACATGTCAACGATCAACGATTTGGTGAGCATTTTTGATCGTTAACAGTGGCACACGCAACGACGTCGCTAACGATGCCGGATGTGAGTGACGAATTCCATGACCCCGATGACATATTGTTAGAGATATCGTTGCGTGTAAAGCCCCCTTTATCCTGAGGAAATTCCATCAATATAAAAGTACCGGACAAGCTCCTCAAACACAACATTCTTTACGTAATCAATGCAAGAATATAAAAAATACAGGGGATAAAAAAAATGAAAATCCTTTACTTTAAAAAATAGTTCAATCACTTTTTTATTTTTATTTTTTTGTATTTTTACAAATTTTCTGTCAACATAAATGACAGTAAAATCATTAGGGATTAGAATGAAGCCATGCGATCTGCTCACCAGCCCATTTGGGCACAGGGAGTGGACTTATATCTCACTTGTTTAATTCCCTAAAGTTCAGGTTAAAAGGGAGCAAAGCTTTAATCTCAAGGAAGCGAGCGGTAAATGATACTCAACTCACTGTCTCATAGGGGAACTCGGAGAAGAACTTGAAACCAGCGCACAGATTCCGAAAGACCTTCAGGATGTTTCTTAAGGCATCTCAAGTTGCAAGTGTTGCCTTAAATATCTAATAATGCACAGAGAAAAGTTTACGAAGGGGCCTCCAAGTGCATGTTAATGCTGCAGATGGAAAACTACTCCACCTGGCCAGTCACATGGACGTACATGAAAGAAACTAAACCAAAAAACAGACATACCCGTTACTGATGTTACGATAAGAATTCTGCTTGTAAGCAATGGCCATGACAGATTTAAAATGGTATTAAAACGCTGCGGTTCTCCCTCTGTGCTTATATGATCTTACAGCTCGTACGTAATCAATAGACAGACTCAATGAAAGCTCTTCCCCTTCACAGCATCCCTTCCTCCCCCCACCCTCCCAAAAAAAGAATAAAAATTCATAGTATGCTAACTAGAAATGAGCGGACTTATGGAAGTTCGGTTCGGCGGGTTCATCCGGACTTTAAAGTTCAGTTCGATACCCGGACTTGACCTGAAACCAAGTGGAAGTCAAAGATTGACCGGTTCAGCTCTCCACCCACATACCGCCAGCCGTAAACAGATCAATCCCGGGGGTGTGTGGTTTTTCCTCTTTTGTTTGGTGCACAATACATCCGATCACATTGTTGTTGTTAACCCCAGTGTCAGCCGATCAAACACTGCAAGCGGCTCTCACCGGGCTGAGCACCGAGCGGTCCCGAGGACAGCGATGCTCGACTGAGTAGGATTCATATGTAAAGCACCCAAACTCTGTTATTTTTTGTGAAGTCTGTGTTTGGTACGAACACTGAACCTCAGGCTTGCCCATCTCTAATTGCAGATATTTCAGTGAGAGGTCGGTATGGGAAACACAGCTCATTGGTAAAATGTAGAGATGCGCGAGCACTAAAATGCTCAGGTGCTCGTTACTCATGTCAGACGCTTTGAAAGGGCTCAACTTGAGTAACGATTACTGTGGAAGTCAATGACTGGCCAGTTCAGCGCTCTGCCCACATACAGCCAGCCTAATACAGAGAGTTTCCAGGGGAGGGGCAGGCATTTGTTTTTTTCACATTACAGCTGAAAATGTTCTTTTTTTTCACACTCGTGAAAGCCATTCAGACACTGCAAATGGCTCGTACTGTGGTGCCGACTCCCATCACTCAGTGAATGTAGAAGAGGAACCGAGTATTCAGCCGTGCCATCACCACACCGAACGTATTGTTAATTTATGAGATCTCAATTATGTTTTTTGCCTGTTGTCTGGATGAAGGGGGCTGTGACCCCTGAAACGCGTTGACCTGGACATAAACAATAAAAGACATAAACTAACCATACTTTTGGTGCGGTGATAGCATGGCTGAATATCCGGTTCCTCTTCTACATCTACTACGGTCATCACGGGGCTGCAGCTGTTCGGCTATATTGACGGCTATTACAGGGGTTGTGACCGGCACAACCTCTATAGGTGAGTTGTTCACTTTATACGTACATAGCAGTATTTTTGGTAAGACCCTATTGCGCTTCTCCTCCACATCCTCTTGCCTTTCATCACTTAGTGAAGGGAGCAGGCTCTTTGTGCTCTTGTTTCGTGGACAACATATTTGAGCACCCACAATACTCGGCCAAGAACCGTGAGTACCCCGATGCTCGATCGAGTATGGAGAGGTGGAGAGGACGTTGGCTCATCACTAGTAAAATGAGAATCCAGTCTTTGGGTGGAAACTGAAGAATCCAGAAGAAACCGGAGAACTCAGAGGAAACACACAAAATCATGGAAAGAACATACAAACGCCTTATTATGTTTATATACAAAGTGTCTCTCCAGGAAAGGAGACAAACTCTAGCGCAGCGCCACCTATTGGAAGTAGCGATATTAAAAGTCAAATGTGGATTTTTAACAATCCTTTGCATATGACCTAGGATATATTAAGCCAGATCAGAATCCCAATTTGCAGACACGGTGTTTCGGGGTGCTTGCCCCTCGTCAGTGCAAAGTATGGGGTGTCTGATCTGGCTCATGAGAAGCTTTGTGGGGACCACGGGGGAACACTATTCTCCTTAAGGAGACTTTGCAAGCCAGTCTGGTTGCCAGTAAAGTAAGGGGACTTATAGCTGCCGTGCCCCTCTGGGAAATATTCAAATTGTCTCTCCAGGAAAGGAGACAAACTCTAGCACAGCGCCACCTATTGGAAATAGCGATCCTAAAAGTCAAATGCGGATTTTTAACAATCCTTTGCATATGACCTAAGGTATATAAGCGAGATCAGAATCCCAATTTGCAGACATGGTGTTTCGGGGTTCTTGCCCCTCGTCAGTGCAAAGTATGGGGTGTCTGATCTGGCTCATGAGAAGCTTTGTGGGGTTTATATAAATATTCTTTAGACATTTCAGATAAAAGTGTCTCCCTAACCATATTATAACGGCACTGTTTAGTTGCACACATAAAACTATTTCGGCTTTATGATTTAACGTCTGCCCTTCAACACACCTCAGTTGGTTTATTATGATATAGTCTAATGAAAAATCTTTCACTCCAGAGTTCAACTAAACTTTTTATTGTTGTTTAGAAGAAAACAGCAAGAAACATGAACATGACATTTCCATGGTTGTTGTTATGTAGCTATATCCTCTTCATGTTTTTACCATTCCGTGTGTGCCAGGACAGCTCTAGACAGATGCCTACACCGTGTTCATTTAGCATCCACAGGAGAGAGATTTGTTTTTAAATTTTATACTAATATATATATACACAGTGCTGGCCAAAAGTATTGGCACCCCTGCAATTCTGTCAGAGAATACTCAGTTTCTTCCTGAAAATGATGGCAATCAAAAATTCTTTGGTATTATTATCTTCATTTAATTTGTCTTCAATGAAGAAAAAAAAAATGTCAAAGCCAAATTGGACATAATTCCACACCAAACATAAAAAAGGGGGTGGACAAAAGTATTGGCACTGTTTGAAAAATCATGTGATGCTTCTCTAATTTGTGTAATTAACAGCACCTGTAACTTACCTGTGGCACCTAACAGGTGTTGGCAATAACTAGATCACACTTGCAGCCAGTTGACATGGATTAAAGTCGACTCAACCTCTGTCCTGTGTCCTTGTGTGTACCACATTGAGCATGGAGAAAAGAAAGAAGACCAAAGAACTGTCTGAGGACTTGAGAATCCAAATTGTGAGGAAGCAGGAGCAATCTCAAGGCTACAAGTCCATCTCCAAAGACCTGAAAGTTCCTGTGTCTACGGTGCGCAGGGTCAACAAGAAGTGTAAAGCCCATGGCACTGTGGCTAACCTCCCTAGATGTGGAAGGAAAAGAAAATTTGACGAGAGATTTCATCGCAAGATTGTGCAGATGGTGGATAAAGAACCTCGACTAACATCCAAACAAGTTCAAGCTGCCCTGCAGTCCGAGGGTACAACAGTGTCAACCTGTACTATCCGTCGGCCTCTGAATGAAAAGGGACTGTATGGTAGGATACCCAGGAAGACCCCACTTCTTACCCCGAGACATAAAAAAGCCAGGCTGGAGTTTGCCAAAACTTACCTGAGAAAGACTAAAACGTTTTGGAAGAATGTTCTCTGGTCAGATGAGACAAAAGTAGAGCTTTTTGGGAAAAGCCATCAACATAGAGTTTACAGGAAAAAAAAAAGAGGCATTCAAAGAAAAGAACACGGTCCCTACAGTCAAACATAGCAGAGGTTCCCTGATGTTTTGGGGTTGCTTTGCTGCCTCTGGCACTGGACTGCTTGACCGTGTGCATGGCATTATGAAGTCTGAAGACTACCAACAAATTTTGCAGCATAATGTAGGGCCCAGTGTGAGAAAGCTGGGTCTCCCTCAGAGGTCATGGGTCTTCCAGCAGGACAATGACCCAAAACACACTTCAAAAAGCACTAGAAAATGATTTGATAGAAAGCACTGGAGACTACTAAAGTGGCCAGCAATGAGTCCAGACCTGAATCCCATAGAACACCTGTAGAGAGATCTCAAAATGGCAGTTTGAAGAAGACGCCCTTCACATCTCAGGGACCTGGAGCAGTTTGCCAAAGAAGAATGGCCTAAAATTCCAGCAGAGCATTGTAAGAAGCTCATTGATGGTTACCGGAAGCGGTTATTCAACTAAGTATTTAAGTATTAGGCTAAGGGTGCCAATACTTTTGTCTGGCCCATTTTTGGAGTTTTGTGTGAAATGATCAATGATTTGATTTTTGTTTCGTTCTCTTTTGTGTTTTTTCATTGCAAGCAAAATAAATGAAGATAATAATACCAAAGAATTTGTGATTGCAATCATTTTCAGGAAGAAACTGAGTATTATCTGACAGAATTGCAGGGGTGCCAATACTTTTGGCCAGCACTGTATATACAGTATATACCTGCAGTCTTTCGCACTCTTCCCAACTTCAAAATACATTTATCAAAGTCACAAACATATAAAAGGTAAAGTCCACACGGCATGGATTTTACCTGCGGATTTTCAAATGTAAAATGCAGGCAAGGAAATTGGGTTTCACAAATCTCATTGACATCCCGCAAATTTATAAAGTTCACGGCATGTTAATTTAAGTTGCGGATTGACAACGGCTCGGTCAAGGATTTTCCCAATTGAGTTCATTTGGGATGTAAGAATCTCCGATCAAATCTGATAGAAGTTTAGTGTTGTGGATTTTACTGTAGATTTCCAGTGGATCCGCCACAATGAGCTGTAGATCCCATACCGACCTCTCACTGACATGTCTGCCATATCTGGTTAGAGCCTTTTGCGATTTCACCCTGCACCAGGGCAAGGATCAAGGAAATATTTGGCAGGTGAGGGGCATGGGATTGGTAAGGCAATTAAATGACCTGTTTTTCACTTGAGATCACTGTGTTGTTATCCGCAGAGGCAAAGAGCTATTTGTAGATCTGAAGCCTCCGTCACTCCAGGTCTATTCCCTGCCTATGGCTTACGCCTCCTTCTGCATCACTGACAGCCTCTAAACCATGGGTCCCCAATTCCAGTCCTCAAGGGCCGCCAACAGTGCATGTATTCAGGATTTCCTTAGTATTGCACATGTGATAATTTAATCCCCTGCACAGTTGATGATTCCAACACCCATGCCAGGAAATCCTGAAAACATGCACTGTTGGCGGCCCTCGAGGACTGGAGTTGGGGAACCCTGCTCTAAACTGTGCGAATTCAGGCAAAGAAGCTGTCAGTCAAGCAGGAGGAGGCGATGCTGGGCGTAGAATAGACCTGGAGTGACAGAGGCTTCAGATCTACAAAGAGCTCATCAGCCTCATTTGGATATCAAATGAAATGGCGATTTCTCTTTAATACAGGAACGGACTGGCCATTTAAAGGTATTGCTAGACTTATTTTTGAAAGAGGTAGATGAGCATATAAATAGTTGTTTTTAGGGGGGGAGGGGTGACATCCCACTGACAGATTCCCTTAAAAAGTATTGTGTTTTGTTCCAAAGCATATCAATGGTTAGTAAAAAAACGTATTTTACGCAAATAGCTGGAGGAAGTACACCATCTCTAGCGGAAGTAGTGTCTCAGATTAAATTGCTACTTAAGGTAGAAAAACCTCAAGCGGAACGGAGCAAACATAAATTAAAGTTTTTTAAGAAACGGAGAAAATTTATATTAAAGCAGTAGTCAGAAAGTGAAATAAGAGATATAGCTGCTCCCTTTAGCTATACAGAGTGGTATCTTTTACAAGATATCCAGGGCAAGTTGGGGAAATTAAAAGTCTATACTTAAAGCCTGCTTTACACGTTACGATTCTGCATATGATATCGTATGCGATCGTAACCGCCCCCATCATATGTGCGGCACGTTCAATTTGTTGAACGTGTCGCACAGACGAATAACCCCCCCCCCCCGTCACACGTACTTACCCGTCCATACGACCTCGATGTGGGCTGCGAACATCCACTTCCTGGAGTGGGAGGGACGTTCGGCGTCACATCGACGTCACGCGGCAGCCGACCAATAGAAGCGGAGGGGCGGAGATGAGCGGGACGTAAACATCCCGCCCACCTCCTTCCTTCCGCATTGCCGGCGGGAGCCGTGGGACGCAGGTAAGATCTGTTCATCGTTCCCGGGGTGTCACACACTGCGATTTGTGCTACCCCGGGTACGATGAAAAACCTGACGGTCAATTTTTAGGAAATGAACAACGTGCATGCGATGAACGTTTTACCGTTTAATCGCAATCGCATGTAGTTGTTACATGCTACAATGTAACTTACGATGCCGGATGTGCGTCACTTACGACGTGACCCCGCCGACACATCGTAAGATATATTGTAGCGTGTAAAGCGCCCTTAAGGGAACTAAAAATGGTGTCATGAAACTTGGGTGTCGGGTAGGGGGATTGCAGGGCGAATTGTGAAGGTGTTTGTTTTTTTCTGTTACATATTTGTAGAGGTTACTGGTTGCCGAGAGGGGTAAACGGAATTGGACAGATTTATTGACTGTAAAGTTAACTGCCCTCGAAAGAGGGATTCGTTTATTACTCATTTTGTCCATTTTTCCTTATGATATTTGTTTAAAAATTTGTGATAAAAAAAAAAAACTATTGAGGCGCCACCACAGGGAAAATTCAACATGACACCGTAAACACAAATTAATAGACTGTCTGCATACTTTATGGCACGCTCTCCAAAGTTAGGGGTGTTGTTTATAGACAATCCATGCCGCGGCTCATAGATGAAGGTGCTAAAAATGGGTCTTCCCCTTTAAGGTATTTTATCTACAGAAGACCATCCAAAACAAAACATTTAAGAGTGGTATCCACTAAAACCCTTTATTTTTAAATCCATTAAAACATGTTCGATTGGCCTGAACACTTCATCTGACACGTTTCTGGTGCTTGAATACCGTCCTTAAGGCCCCGTTAGACGCAACGACATCGCTAACGAGATGTCGTTGGGGTCACGGATTTCGTGACGCACATCCGGCCTCGTTAGCGACGTCGTTGCGTGTGACACATACGAATGACTGCTAACGATCACAAGTACTCACCTAATCGTTGATCGTTGACACGTCGTTCAACTCCCAAAAATCATTGATGGTGTTGGATGCAGGTTGTTCGTCGTTCTTGAGGCAGCACACATCGCTACGTGTGACACCCCAGGAACGATGAACACCACTGTACCTAAGTCCTCCGGCAACGAGGTGGGTGTCACTTTCCTGCGGCTGCTCTCCGCCCCTCCGCTTCTATTGGACGGCTGCCGTATGACGTCGCTGTGACGCCGCACAAACTGCCCCCTTAGATAAGAGGCGGTTTGCCGGCCACAGCGATGTCGTTAGGCAGGTAAGTCCATGTGACGGAGCCTAGCGATATTGTGCACCACGGGCAGCGATTTGCCCGTGACGCACAAACGACGGGGGCGGGTGCTTTCACAAGCGACATCGCTAGCGATGTCGCTGCGTGTAAAGCCCCCTTTAGTCATAGAGAATCCATGTCCTGCCTCATGGATGAGGGTGCTAAAAAAGGGTCTTCAACTTTATGGTATTTTATCTACAATGAAAGTCAGGAGCAAATAAATGCAATTATATATAGAATTTTAGTTTTATTTTTGTTGTTGCTTTTTAAATATAGGTCTCAACTATATTACCAAATTGGACAATGCAAAAGTATCTTCAGACCTAAATTACCATAGATGGACTTGGAAAGAAGGTGCATTAGGGGCACTGGATATTTTTGTTTAAGCCTCCATTTTATTGTAATATGTCATGCATTAATGGACCAATATCCATGCATCGTCTACAGTAAATGCAAGACAGGCATGAAAAAAAAGGTACAGAACAATAACAGACAGAATTAAGCGGCTACCCTTAAATTGAGACTTAGATGTGTCGAAGCAGGAAAAGCTATGAAGTCATATTATTTCATAGTCAGCAACAAAGCGGAGAAGACTTAATGAAATCCCATTCAGATTTACAATCTGAAAAAGCAACTGAACAGACAGAGGTGGTTAAGTCTGATCTGCTCCCTGACCTTACAACCCTTTGATCCGAGCACAGCAGGTGGGCTTCTGCTCTCCCCCTCTGTGAATCCTTCACTCTTCCACCACCATCCCCCTTCCTCCACCAACCTTCTTCAGTAGTATCCCATCAGAGGCAGGTGACTGGGAGATCCTTATCACAATCAGCTGCCACCGACTGAGTGATACAAAACACCCTAAATTAGATTTCCTCCACAAACATGTGAAAACACCAACTTCAATGAAAATGACATCCTACCGGTTATATATATTACATAGACTTCCGATAACTCTTCACGAATTGTAATAAGAGGTCCATCTATAACACCTTCTTTAGGTTTTCATTGGTTATTCAAGTCACGGGTCAAACCAAGTAGCACAAGAGAAATCCACCTCTCACCTCCCAAAGGCTTCTGATTTTCCCCTCTGCAAATTCCTTCATTGGCTCCCAATTACCCAACGTATCCAGCTCAAACTACTATCATTGCAAAAAACTAGGAGAAAGAGAAGAGGTGCTCCATGTATGTTATCGCACATTGTACAGAGGAATGGATGTCTGTGAACTCTTTACCTGGATGTGTTGTGTGAGGCACAACTTCGTTACAGATTGCAACATATGGTGGTAAGAATGCTGCTGCTCCACTCACACCCATGAGTGTCGTGGAATACAAGCTGTGGTTTAATCCTGAAGAAGGAGTTGTACCATCTTCGAAAAACGTTGTTTTTAGAAATTAATTTAAATAAAAGTTCCATCCACATCACCCGACTTATCGGTCTCTCCGGGCAGAGCCGACAATTACTGCTCATACAACTTGTATTCCAAAGCCATCAAGCCATCTATAGTCTGTCTCTTCCATCTATCTCTGAACTAACCTCCTGATATCTTCCCACATGTAATCTCCAGTCCTCCAAGACCTTCTTCTCTATTCCACACTTGTATGTTCCTCACAATCACGTCCAAGACTTCTCCCTAGGATCTCCCATCCTCCGAATTTCCATGCCCCAACACATCCAATTATCCACCCCATTTGAAACTTTCAGACAGACCTTAACAACTCATCTCTTCATGAAAGCCTACAGCCTGCAACTCACTCAATCCGCGCCAAAAAAAAAATACTTCAGATTTGGGACACGTGGCTAAACTCTGTATATGTTTCCCCTGTCAGGCATCTGTTTCCAGGGCAAACTGTCTGATAGGAAAAAGTGGGTCAAATAAGGTCAAAGAGAGTGTTACGCAGGGAGTTCACCTGTACCACATGTCAATATTCAAGGTGTTTATATCTCTGTTGTTGTTACTGCTCGGGTTACCCTGGAACGAAATCTAATTCCCCCTCTCCCCCTCCCTGGTTGCCCTCGTGCAACCCTCCATGGTTCCCCCCCCCCACTTCTCTCTCTCCTCCCCTTTCTTATTTTCCTTTCTTACTCTCTGGTTCTGGTTGTTTGGAACCCTCTCTTTGAGGATTAAAGAGTAATTTGGTAGGTTGACTCTATACGTATTGGGTATTGATTAACCTAAAAAAGTTGCAACATGGATCAGACATGATTGTTGGTGGTTTGATGAGAAATATGAATCATAATCAAAGGTTATACTACCATTTGTTACAGCGTTATTCTCTTTGTGTATTATTGCCAATGATACCTGAATTTCTTCTTTTTGTACTGTATCTTCCTACAATAAAAATTGATTGGATATAAAAAAAAAAAAGCCTACAGCCTGCAATAACTCACCATAACAGAAGGTGCCGCAACCTCTCAACCTACTGGCTCCTTTCCCATTTTCCTCTACATCAGTGTTTCTCGACTCCAGTCCTCAAGACCCACCAACAGATCATGTTTTCAGGTTTTTCTCAATATTAGACAGAGAATAATTCCATCATCTGTGCATCATTAAGGAAATCCTGAAATTCTGATTGGGGAAAACCTGAAAACATGATCTGTTGGTGGGACTTGAGGACCGGAGTTGAGAAACACTGCTCTACACTGTGAGCCCACGAGGACAGGACCTTCTCCCCTCTGTACCAGTCTGTCACAATGTTAGTTTGTTCATTGTAATTTGTATATAAACCCCTTTTGAATGTACCGCACCTAGGAATGAATGATGCTCTTAAAATAATTAAATAATTTATCCATACGTAATGATTTGGCAATGCAAGAAGTAAACTTCACGACCAAATCCATCATGCCCATTTTAATGATTGGCAATGGAAATATAGCAATGGTGTGTAGATATATTCCATGCAAATTTTCTCTTCAGAAAAAGGTAGAGAACTTTATCTCTAGTGCCACCCATTAGAAGTAGCAATCCTAAAAGACAATATTAAGCCTTTTCATATGACTTAGGATAAAAGCCAAACCGGAATCTCAATTTGCAGACACCATGTTTTAGAGAATTGCCTCTTGTCAATGCAAAGTATGAGATCTGATTTGGCCAGGTGAAAGGCTAAGACTGAGATCTAAGGGGTAAGGTTTCTCCTTGTGAAGAGTGACATGGTGGCACTAGAGTTCAAGTCTTTTTTCTCTCTGAAGAAGACTTGAACTGTAGGCACATTGCAATGGTTTAAGTCTCCTCATACTGGCATGGGTAGACCTGGCATGTCACTCTCAACAATGACAAAACCTTACCTCTTAGATGTTTTCCACAGCTTCGCCATTGCTACACACGGTTGTTCCAGGGATCATAATCTCGAGAACTGTATTATTCCAGCTTTATGCCAAAAGATGCAAAGGGAATTTCCTGATTAGCATGACCATGCCTTTGTCCACTAAACAAGGTTTGTTAAAAGATTTCGGGATGCGCCAATAATATAGAGGTGATCCTTCCATATATTAAATTGCCAAGTTAAAAAGGGACCAAGTGAGGTAGATGTTATGGGCTCATCTAACGATGTGAGCCTTCTAGACCATAGGTCAGGGTGAGCACCATTATATCAAATAGACTGACCAGCATATCCAACAGGTATGAACAGGTGGTAGCTGAAAAACACATTATAACTACAAAATACATACAGCTGCACCCTAGAATGCTAACAATGAGTAAGTGAACTCTGGTATTGTATTACTGCTATAGGAATATTTGGGGGGGAAAAAAAAAAAGATATTTACCTTATATATTAGCCAATGCATGTGAGCCCAGATAACCAGTGACAAGGGCTCACATGCATTGGCCAATACATAAGCTAAATATCTCTATTTTTCAAATATTTCTATAGCAGTAATGCAATACCAGAGTTCCCGTATTCATTGTTAGCATTCTAGAGTGCAGCTTTATGCATTTTGTAGGGTGAGCACCATTGACCGAAGGCAATAATGCAGTGCAAATGGATTTGCCAGACAGTACGTAAATGAGTGAGGACAGCAGGGTGTGCAGGATGGCAGACTGAAAGCGAAGCTGGGAGCACTAGATGCAGCATAGCCAGATATGCGGATTGTGCAGGAGCCATATTTTGCCTAAACATTGGCTTAATAAGGGTACTGTTTTTTGTGGGGTGTTTTTTTTTTTACAAAGAAAAATATCATGGTGTATTCCTTTAGACTTTGTATGTCCTTAGGAATTATATCTGGACACACACTATTTGAGCCAGTAGAGGACATAATGCAGTAAATGGAGGATGCACAGCTCGAAAAAAAACAAAAAAAAAAAGTACACCACTAAACAGGACTGGTAACAATGAGAACGAGTCACAACTTTCTTATATGTCAATATTCCATATCAGCGAAAATATTTAATATATTTAATATTTTTTATTAGAAGTTGAGGAACGCTTATTTTTGCACTATGTGGCATTTTTCCTAGACACATTCTTTACGATCTTGGACTTGCCAACCATTAAACCATTTTGAGATGATTATAAACGGATTGCTGGAAATTTGCAGGTATCATCCTAGGTTTTAAAAGTGCACAAAAAATGCCTAAACATTCACATTTGTGATAACATATCAGGTAAAGAATTAATAATTAATAATAATTTTATTCATTTATATAGCGCTATTAATTCCACAGCGCTTTACATACAATGTTACATACATACGTTATTATATTAAAGGAATCAAAGGAAAGAGTCATATGACTATGCATACGCTTGTAGATTCTGAAAATCATTGGGCAATAAATGACACAATCAGTCATAGCCGAAAGTGTTGATATCCTTGAAATTGTTCCAAAAAAATAAAGTATTTCTCCCAGAAAATGATTGCAATTATACATGTTTTGTTGTACACGTTTATTTCCTTTGTATGTATTGGAACAACACAAAAAAACTGAGAGGAAAAAAAATGACTAATTGGACATGATTTCATAGTGTTGTGCACACAGACAAGACAAAAAGTGCCAGAGGCAGCAAAACAGCCTCAAAATATATTTGAGCTTCCATCATATTTGACTGTAGGTACTGTGATCTCTTCTTTGTAGGCCTCATTGCATTTTTGGTAAACAGTAGAATCATGTGCTTTAGCAAAAAGCTCTTGGTCTCATCTGTCAACAAGACCCTTTCCCAGAAGATTGTGGCTTAAGGCCACTTCACACATAACGAGATCGCTAACGACATCGTTGCTACGTCACAGTTTCTGTGACGAAACAACGACTTCACCAGCGATCTCGTTATGTTTGACATGTACCAACGATCCGCCCCCTGCTGTGAGATCGTTGGTGATTGTTGAATGTCCTGGGGCATTTTTAGCTTGTTGGACTCCTGTTGGGCAGGATGGATCTGTATGTTTGACACCTACCAACAATCTCGTTAACGACCTAGATGAGACACACGTGGGTGTGTAGTTGTGTCACCTTTTCCATGCCCCCTCTGTACCGATTGGTTGGCGCTGAGAACAGTATTGCGTTCTGATTGGGTATCGCTTCATGCTTTGTTCCTTTTTGATATGCTAAAATTACAATATACTATGATAATAAAAGTGCACTAATCCGGAAACTGTAACGTAGTAACGATCTCGTTAACGATATCGTTATGTGTGACTGGACCATTACTCACATACATTTTGGGGAACTGCAGTCTAGCTTTTTTATGTCTGTGTGTAAGCAGTATGGTCCTCTTGGGTCTGCTGCTATAATGTTTCATTTGATTTAAATGTCAACGGATAGTTTGTGCTGACACTGCTGCACCCTGAGAGCCTGCAGGACAGCTTGAATTTCTTTGGGGCTGCTTACTCACCATCCGGACTATACTGCGTTGCAACTTATCAATTTTTCTCTGCTGTCCATGTCCAGGGAGATTAGATACAGTGCCATGGGTTGTAAACTTATAGATTATGTTGCACTCCATGGAAAAAGAAACCTCAACCTTTCTGTAGATAGACTTGAAACCGTGAGATTGCTGATATTTTTCAACCATTTTGGTTCTCAAATCCTCAGACAGTTTTCTTCTCCTCTTTCTGTTCTAGTGTGGCACACACAGACAATACAAAGATTGAGTCAACTTCTCTCCTTTTTATCCAGTTTCAGGTGTGATTTTCATATTGCCCACACCTGTTACTTGCCCCAGGTGAGTTTGAATGAGCATCACATGCTTAAAACAAAGTTGATTAGCCACAGTTTTGGAAAAGTGGCAACAATTTTTTCCATCCCATGTTTCGGGTTTTGTGTGTAATTATGTCCAATATGCCTTTTACGCTTTTTTTTTGTGTTGTTGCAATACACACAAAGGAAATAAACAATGTGTATAACGAAACATGTGTAATTGCAATAATTTTCTCGGAGAACTACTTTGTTTTCTGAAACAATTTCAAGGGTGACAACAATTTCAGTCATGACTGCATGTATGTGTAATTGAATGCATATATTTACCAGACAGTAGTGCCAGGCAGACTAATTGGAAGGAAAACACAAGAACCAATAAAGTAGCACAAACAGATCAATAAGTCAATAAATCGCATCATATGAACAATTGGATTACACATACCATTGACTCATTATATACATGTTTAGCAGGTCTCCCTGTTGATTTATAGCACCCTATATCTTTTATGAAAGCACCATTCCAGTGTTTTGTTTTTACTTCACTGCTTTAGTGGTGCTTTAACTCTAAGGCGGGCTTTGCACACTACGACATTGCAGGTGCGATGTCGGTGGGGTCAAATTGAAAGTGATGCACATCCGGCATCGCATGCGACATCGCAGTGTGTAAAGCCTAGATGATACGATTAACGAGCGCAAAATCGTCGTAATCGTATCATCGGTGCAGCGTCGGCGTAATCCATAATTACGCTGACGCAACGGTCCGATGTTGTTCCTCGCTCCTGCGGCAGCACACATCGCTGTGTGTGAAGTCGCAGGAGCGAGGAACATCTCCTACCGGCGTCACTGCGGCTTCCGTAGGATATGCGGAAGGAAGGAGGTGGGCGGGATGTTTACATCCTGCTCATCTCCGCCCCTCCGCCGCTATTGGCCGCCTGCCGTGTGACGTCGCTATGATGCCGCACGACCCGCGCCCTTAGGAAGGAGGCGGGTCGCCGGCCAGAGCGACGGTCGCAGGGCAGGTGAGTGCAAGTGAAGCCGGCGTAGCGATAATTTTCGCTACGCCAGCTATCACACGATATCGTACCTGCGACGGGGGCGGGGACTATCGCGTGCGACATCACAGCATCGGCTTGCGATGTCGCAACGTGCAAAGCCGCCCTTAGTCCATTGCCCCATGTCTTATACTCACCTACCAACGTCTTCACCTTCTATCAGCAGTCTTCTAAAGCTTCTGACTTGCCAACTACTCTAGTGTTTTATAGAGCACACTGGAGGTCACTCTTCAATGTAACTCTATGAAAGCCTCGTTTTGGCTCTCATAGATCTGTATTGAGAGCTTGTTAAGTAACTTTTGAGCCCGTCAGAACTTGTAGTCACAAGATGGCGCCGCGGGACCAGAGTGACGTCGAGAAAAGAGGAAGACACCAGAGGCTGAGTAAAAGAGTATGAGCAGAGACCTTAGATTAAAGTCACCAATGCAAAATAGTATACAGATAGCACAACATGGTTCGCAAATAATTCTTTCTTTGAGGTAAATAAAAAAAAAAAGTCAGGAAAATGTTTTACCTCACAAAAAGAATCAGCTATGGTCCTGTGCTGTAATATCTGTATACTCTTTTGCTTCCTCCCTGGCCCAGGAGCTGTGGTATGATCAGATCATGTTCCTGTACGGTCAGACACGGCCATTACACAGTACACAGCAGGGGCACATATAGAAGATTATCTCAGCAGAGGAACATTTTTGTTAAACACATCCAATTGTGGAAATTATTATTATTCCAAGATCTATTGACTAAAATGAACTTTGCTCGTAGGACAACCACTTTAAGGGGTGAACAACGTTTGTATCCTGTTCAATAGTTCATTTGATGTAATTTATTGACTTATTGATTACTACATTCTAATTTCTTGGTTCAACTGATAGTATTTCTAGATGCCAAATAAACAGATTTGCACTGACTGTCCATGATCCATTGGATCATTAAATAATGGGTCTACCTGGGGAGCACAGGGGCTCAGTGGTTAGCACTCAGTGGGTTCAAATCCTATAAAAAACAACATAAGAAAATATGTTCTACCCGTGTTTGCGTGGGTTTTCTCCAAAGCTCCAAAGATATACTGTCATGGGTGACCGAGAGTCATGTGGTTTCTGGCAATAGAAGGTCACAGCGTTTGGCTGCGCACAATACTCCCTGATTTTCTATTGTTCCTGCTGTTACTACTCATTGTAATAGCGTGTCTTTAGCAAGGCATCAAGTAATTCATTCAACCAGTCTACTGCTTGAGCTGTATCTTCTACACACTTGAACAGTTGGACCATCTGCACCATTTTTAACCTCCGGACGTCCACCATGTCCTAACACCTTTGCTTCCTCAGCTGCATTTCCTCCATTACACCTATCCTTGTTTTCAGTTGTTACATCTTTTCTATAAGCCCAAGAAGCCTGGTTAGAAATCTGATCCAGAAGATTTTGTCCTTTCTCACGTAAACCTTGAAGACCAGTGTCAACACTTTTTAGCGTTACTTCAAGCAGTTTTAATGTTTGCTCCATCTGCGGGGGCCACATCAACACACAGCATATCCGGCCTGCTGGATTCATCTCTCCCCCTTTTGGACCCAGCAGGAGCTCGCCTTCCCCATAGCTGCAGATCATCAGTATTCTCTTGGTGCTTAAATACTCCCTTCTTCCCTTGACTGGTGCTGGTGATATTATTCAGTTGATTCTAGCTCTGGTTGCAAGCAGGTGGCTTGTACTCATTTGTGGTTGTGTTGCTGAAGCTTTGCTGAGCTCCTGCCTGAGTCAGCTGTGGATAAGTAGTTCATGCTTTTTCCCTGGTGTGCCACACTTTTGTTTTCCTTTAGCGTTTAGTGGGGTTGACGAAGAGCTCATCCCTTCCATTCCCTATTTAGGGTCCAGCACTAGGGATACCTAGGGTCAGGTATCCAGCTCAGTACATAGGTATGGAATCTATCTGGGGTGGTGAGGGACACAAGAAACCAGCAGTAGGTTTGGAAAGGGGTCACCATCTTCCAATTAAAAAGATGCAGGGGGTCCCCTTCACTTACCTTTCGCTGCTCGCTTGGTACTTCCCCATATCTAACGTGACACCTACTAATAGCTAATGTACAGGGTAAGCCATAAGTATGGATACACCCTGATAAAATGGAAGTGGTTGCTGATATCACCTTACCATTTGTGACATATTAGTACATGGGAGGAGCAAAACATTTGAGGCCGGGTGACGCTCATGGCGGCCATCTGCAAAGCCGCCATTTTGAATTCAACTTTACTTTATTTTATCAGGGTGTAACCATACTTATGGCTCACCCAGGGTGTAGCTATACTTATGGCCCACCCAGGGTGTATCCATACTTGTGGCGCCACCCAGGGTGTAGCCATACTTGTGGCGCCACCCAGGGTGTAGCCATACTTGTGGTGCCAACCAGGGTGTAGCCATACTTGTGGTGCCACCCAGGGTGTAGCCATAGATATGGCCCACCCAGGGTGTAGCCATACTTGTGGCCCACCCAGGGTGTAGCCATACTTGTGGCCCACCCAGGGTGTAGCCATACTTGTGGCCCACCCAAGGTGTAGCCATACTTGTGGCCCACCCAGGGTGTAGCCATACTTGTGGCCCACCCAGGGTGTAGCCATACTTGTGGCCCACCCAGGGTGTAGCCATACTTATGGCCCATCCAGGATATATCCACACTTATGGCCCATCCAGGGTGTAGCCATACTTATGGCCGACCCTGTAAATTGTGTGCCCCAATGGGGACAGTGATGGTGTATATAAAGCCCTATGGAACAAACAGCACTATATAATCTAGTAAAGTAAATAAATATCTCTCTACACATTAGTCACATAAAAACCTAAATGTATACAGATACACCATATATATTTTTACTGTATATTAACAGCCTTATTAAATTGATGATCCAACAGAAACCCGGATGCGTACATTCCTAATGGTTCGTTAGAGGTAATACTACGAATACACCTAGTGTCTGAATCACAGGTCCCGAACAATATATATACTGCAGGGGGTTAATATATTTCTGCTGATCACTGTCATTTACCTAGTGCAACATAAACCCTTATTAGCGGCTTCCTTTAGCATGTTCCATTATCTCTCCTAATGGCCCGATGCTGCTCTAACTGCTTTATTTTTCTTTGAAGTTGCTTTATGGATTGTTAAATACAAATCTTTTATATGAAGACAAACGGCTCTGATGATGGGAAAATTGAAAAAGAAAGGCAGGGCACGCTGCTGTCCGTGGATTTTAATGGGATACCGGGAGTAACTCGGGAGACCCTGGTGACCTGTAACAGATAGCACAACTCTTATCTGCTGTGACAGTTAATGGATACCTGACTATATTAATTATGTATTGTGGGCAGCAAATTTGTCAATTTACAGAAAGCGGGCAAGAAATTAAGCAAGATAAAAGAGAAGAAAATGGATCTGTATACATGTTTGGAAGAGAAGATTGCATTTATATTTTCTACGGTAGAAGCCACAAAATAAATGAATGGAAAGAAAAATGTTATAAATAAATATATATAAAGAAAAATGTTATAAGTAAATATATATATATATATAAAAAAATATATATGTAATATATATATATATATAATATAATATTATATATATATATATATACACATACATATATATATATATATACAGCACATCCAAAACAGTGAAAAAAGTGGGTATTGTTTATTCACCAACCATAGTTACATTTCATCTCTGTTCTCTATGAAGCTAATGTCCCGGCTGTTTTTCGAGACTTGTGATAATATCTGGGCCAGAGTCTCTGTTTGCCATCTGAGACTCCTCATATTAAACATATTCTCTTTCCTTTAATACGGAAAGGGTTAATGTCCGTTTTGCTTTACAGCAGCTTCTGTCTCCTGGCCTCAGGTACTTCCGGTTGGTGACCATTCTCTTCCCCTATTTATGGTCACATCTCCCAGTAGAGGACGCCGGTTATTCTGATTCATTCTGAAGCTTGGCCTCAAGGTGGAAGGAGCTGCTGGAGCCGTTGTTGCTGTCCTGGTGTCTGACTGCAACCGTGAAGCTGGGCGTATCCTTTTATTGTTTCCACTGTCTGTCGTACTTTTCCTTCATGTTGTGTTCGTGCAGCCGTGGGTCTTACCTGCCACCTCACTAGCCAGGGCTACTACAGGGTCTCTCAGGTCTTCAGGTATCCTGCTTGGCGACAGGTGCGGAACCTGTATAGGGACTGGCTAGGAGTGCAGGAGGAATCCCATCATCCCCCTCCCTAGCACCACAGCCTAAGTGTCCCTGATGTACCCATTGTTTGTTGTGGTGTAGCCCCACTTTGGACCTTCCCCAAGTTTGTTGCGTGACAACTGATGGGGATAGATGAAGCAGGCAAAAAAAAATCATGAACTGACTTGTACAAATACTCACAGGGGTCAATTCAAATTACTGAAATTTTGCACAACTAAAAATACCTAAAAAGAAATGTTTTAGGTGTTTTTACTCCATTCCCGTCAACTTTGACAACTTTTTCAAAGAATTCTGTCAGCACAAAATGACTGTTCAAACCAAGTACAGGAGCTCGGTGAATCATTTGAGTGCCTTTTTCCTACATATTGTATTTCCTCGAAAATAAGACGGGGGTCTTATTTTTTTATTCGAAAAGATGTGGTAGGGCTTATTTTCAAGGGATGCCTTTAATTATCCCATGAACAACAATCCACATTTATTCCTGAACAAAAAAAAAATGAAGATTTATTCAAATATAATCCTATCACATTCTGAAACATCAACATTTTGTGTTATCCTATTATTGGCTCAGATGCACATTTTTCTTATCTGATCTGCTATTCTTGTGGTGCATAACCAGTCCTATAGTGGTGGGTATATACTGTATTTACAATGGTTTAAAATTACCTGCTTAGATTTATTATTCTCTACGTACTGCTAAGTTTACTACCAAAAGAAAGCAACACATCCTAAAAGAATCGAAATTACCAGATCCCAAACAATTAAAATTGGCAAGTGAATGGGCTCTCACATACAAATCTGTGTATCAGGTCCCCTGCGTTATACCGTGGTTGGCTCCCCCTGGTGACTGGAAGCAGAGTCACTTGAGCGGATTGATCCTAGTTCCCGATCTGTTTGTGAGAGCTGCAGTGTAAACGCAGATCTCTGTGTGAGAGCCCATCCACCATTGGCACTTGCTAACTGGAATTGTATGCAGTCTGATGAGAGCAATTTATTATCTTTTTTGGGGGTGCTTTCTTTTTGGTGTCTGCTTTCTTTTCGGGATATTTTCTTTCTTTGATGAAGAGTCCGGCTGTATTCTTTAACTTTTTAGGTGCTTGGACACTTTCTCATGGAACCGCAACTAGAGCTTACTTTTGGAGTAGGGCTTATATTTTAAGCGTGCTCCAAAAAGCCTCAAAAATCCTACTAGGGCTTATTTTTGGGGTAGGTCTTATTTTCAAGTAAAACAGAGTACTTGTTTTCCATCTATCTCTGCTCTTCTCTGAATCTATAAAGCCATATCTGTGAATGAAATAGGGGGAGGGGTGGTGATAGAGGGAAAACAAGCAGATGGGAAGGTGCATATAAATGATTAACCCCTCCATGATGCACCAAGTGCCTGTACTTGATTTGAACAGTCATTCTGTGCTGACAGAGTTAATTTAAACAGTGAATAAAGATTGGTTAGGAATAGTGATGGGCGAACCCGGACTGTAAAAGTCTGGTTCCACGTAACACCTAGTATCCGTGTACTGACCCCAGAGTTCTCAGAGAACTCCGGGTAACTGTCCGGATTATGCCACACGGGTAATTTAAAAAAAAACAAACAAAAAAAACGGCGCTAACAGTACTTACGGGGCCGCTCATTACCCTCATGCATGATCACTCCTTCCCCGACCCACCAACAGTCCCGGCGTCTGTGATTGGTTTTAGTCAGACCGCGCCCCCACCCTGTGTGTCTGACTGCTTGGAATCACACACACTGTCTGCATATCTATAGTGGTGTAAAAATAAATAAATAAAAAAAATTGACGTCAGGTTCCCCTATATTGTGATAACCAGCACAGATAAAGCATATGGTTACAGGCTGCAGCCCCCAGCCATGTGCTCATCTTGGCTACATATCAAAATAAGAGGAACCGCATGCGGATTCTTTTTTTTTTTTAATTATTTAAATAAATCATTTTTAAAAACGGCATGCAGTCCCCCAATTTTGATACCCAGCCAATATAAAGCCAGACAGCTGGGGTCTGGTATAATCAGGCTGGGGAGAACAATGGTCTCCCCAGCCTAAAAATAGAAATAAAAATAGAAGTAAAATAAAAATTGTGTTTATTTCTTTTGCTTCAATGAATCACCAGTGACTCCACAGGTTAGACGATTCCAGTTTGCTACACTTTGCCATAGAAGTGTCACGCTGTACAAAGGGCTGGTAAGACGTAGTACAGCGTATTCCCCACTAGATGGCAGCAGAGTAGTGAAAAAGAGCCAAAGTAACACTGTAACAGAAAGGAGGCTGAAATACAGCAGAGTAACTTCAGCAGGCAGTTCACAGGCGAACTACCAGGGGGCAATAGAGTAGTCAAGCAGTCAGGGTCTAACCAGGAAAGTCAAGTCACTGCAAAGGGAGGGATCAAAATCAGGTCAAAAAACAGAATCGTAATCGGATGCTGGGAGATCAGGTATGCAGAGGGAAATGCAGAGGGAAACACAAAGGGCACAAACATGGGAAGGAGGATGAACCAAGATTGCTAAACTGACAGGTGCGGGAAGTCAGGGACTGAGACAGACGGACGAATGGGGGAGGGTACAGGTCAGGGCACAGTAACAAGGAGTCAGATCAAATAGGAATTCTCCCCAGAGCCAGTCACAAGTTGCAGAGAAAAACTATAACCAGCACAGGAATGCAGGTGAAGCGACCAGATATAGTGTCTCCTGAAACCGGAACAAGGCTGATGGGAGTTAACCCCTGACATAACGAGGCCGGGTCTGGGAAACTCTGGAGCGGAGAATACTGGCCCTAGATCATGACAACAAGTTGTTAGGGCTAAACTGATGTATACCGGCAACTGGGAAAACACTTTGTCCTTTGTCTGACTATGAAGCCTTACGGACAAATTTAGCATTTACGTCAGGACCCACATTCAAAGGTAGACCAAAAAGATGATGTGGGACCATAAATTTACCACTTACGGGATATTATCGTTGAATGGAAGCCTTTCCATCCTGGTTCTAATGGTTGACGTCAGACTCCCAACGACCTGATGAATCACCTATTCCAAGGATTGGTCATCAATATCAAGGTAGTGGATAACCCCTTTAGTGCTGTGGTACTTTTTTTGGGGGGAAAAACATTACGAAGTGCGAAGACTCCTTTCATAGAGTGATAATGAATATGTCCAACCATTATCCATCGTTAGCTCCTATTTCAGAGCCAGCTAATAGTAATTTAGAGGGCACTTTTGGCACTAGAAGGGAAAATCGTGCTATCCTGGTTTACCTCTCGTTTATCCAGGTTTTTTTTTTCTTCAGAATTCATCTCTGTCCACACAATATCTTTAGTATAACCGAGCAGCTACTCTCAGGTAGACTGATGTAATTGTCTAAGGCTTCCCTTTCTGCAGAGATAACTCTACAAATTAGACTTTACTTACCGGTAAATAGCAGATCAAATAGCCCATTGAGATATTTTGTATTCCATAATGGATAAAGCGAACTTATCTGGGAGCTAAATTGGCTGCTTTTGAAGTACAGAGCTCCATCTATAAATGCCACCCAGAGAACATTCGGCTTTCTTCTGCTCGTCTCATACACAAACAATAACTTTTAGAGGAACATCAGTTTATAAAACCATAGAATTAAATTCCTAAAACTCCGTTTTATTAGAAGATAAACTACCTGCAGTTAAGATAAGTGAATATTTTGGCGCTTAATGTCATTATGAAAGGGAGGTCTGTGTTACTGCTATGGAGAGCGAGCTGAATCACTAGAATTGTAAATATACGAGTGATACTGCTAAAAAAACATTAGATGGGTGGGCTGGTCACTAAAGGGCAGCATTATTTAGTAAGTGGTATATAATGGAAAAAATACCCAATCCAGTTCTAGGACTGTATATTTATGTGGCCCTTGTAATTTCAGATAATGTCATCTCATTTGATAGATAATGTGATAAATAGGCAAGATAGATAATGTGATAAATAGGCAATCTGCAAATCAGTTTATTTAAATATTATGTTGTTCTCCTCCCAAAAAAATCACCTAGAAATCACCTTACGGTCCTTTGCCTGTTGTAAAGCATAACCTTCTGTAGCAGCAAAGACTAGGAGATACATTACAGGAAGTGAGGGGTGGGTATTTGTCTCTTTACAGGAAATAAGGGTGGATCTTTGTTTTTTGCTCTTGCTCTCCTGTCTGTCAAACTGGATACATGAATACAGGGGGATAGGCTTTTAGTGCCGTTCTGGCAAGCAATACAACAATGGCAGAAACAATGCATGTTGGGAAGTTGCGAAGAGGGGAAAGGAAGCTCCAGCACCAATAGTGCTGGCATAACATTACAGAAAAAGAGTGGATGTCAAGTTAGGCTGCTTTCACAGCAGCGTTTTTTTTGACGAACGTCAAAAAGACGCAAACCGCATATGACTGGATCATGTTGATTTAGTACTGAACGCATGCAAATGCAAGTGTTATTTTACATGATCCTTTCACTTGCGGTTTATGGGCGGACATTGGAGTCATGTGATTGGGAGTCAGTGGAACTCGACCTGACAACCTGCAAATGCACATGCCGCTGTTGAAGGGAGAGGGGAGAGAAAGAGGGGAGAGAGGGAGGGGAGAGAGAGGGGAGGGGGAGAGAGGGGAGAGAGAGAGGAGAGAGAGGAGAGAGGAGAGAGGGGAGAGAGAGGAGAGAGAGGAGAGAGGGGAGGGAGGGGAGAGAGAGAGAGAGGGGAGGGAGGGGAGAGAGGAGAGAGAGAGAGGAGAGAGAGAGGAGAGAGAGGGGAGAGAGAGGGGAGAGAGAGAGAGGAGAGAGAGAGGGGAGAGAGAGAGGGGGGAGAGAGAGAGGGGAGAGAGAGGGGAGAGAGAGGAGAGAGAGGGGAGAGAGAGGGGAAGAGAGAGGGGAAGAGAGAGGGGAAGAGAGAGGGAAGAGAGAGGGGAGAGAGAGGGGAGAGAGAGGGGAGAGAGGAGAGGGGAGAGGGGAGAGGGAGAGAGGGAAGAGAGGGAAGAGAGGGGAGAGAGAGAGGGGAGAGAGAGGGGAGAGAGGGAGAGAGAGGAGAGAGAGGGGAGAGAGAGGGGAGAGAGAGGGGAGAGAGAGGGAAGAGAGAGGGAAGAGAGAGGGGAGAGAGAGGGGAGAGAGAGGGGAGAGAGGAGAGAGGGGAGAGGGGAGAGGGGAGAGAGGGAAGAGAGGAGAGAGGAGAGAGGGGAGAGAGAGGAGAGAGGGGAGGGAGGGGAGAGAGAGAGAGAGGGGAGGGAAGGGAGAGAGGAGAGAGAGAGAGGAGAGAGAGAGGAGAGAGAGGGGAGAGAGAGAGAGGAGAGAGAGAGGGGAGAGAGAGAGGGGGGAGAGAGAGAGGGGAGAGAGGGGAGAGAGGGGAGAGAGGGGAGAGAGAGGAGAGAGAGGAGAGAGAGGGGAGAGAGAGGGGAAGAGAGAGGGGAAGAGAGAGGGGAAGAGAGAGGGGAAGAGAGAGGGGAAGAGAGAGGGGAGAGAGAGGGGAGAGGGAGGGGAGAGAGAGGGGAGAGAGGGGAGAGGGGAGAGGGGAGAGAGGGAAGAGAGGGGAGAGAGAGAGGGGAGAGAGACGGGAGAGAGAGGGGAGAGAGAGGGGAGGGAGGGGGGACAGGAGAGAGAGGCGGGAGAGGGGAGAGAGAGAACAGAAGGAGAGAGAGGGGAGTGATAGGGGAGAGAGAGAGGAGAGGGAGAGAGAGGGGAGTGAGACGGGAGAGAGAGAACAGAAGGAGAGAGAGGGGAGTGATAGGGGAGAGAGAGAGGAGAGGGAGAGAGAGGAGAGGGGGGAGAGAGAGAGAGAGAGAGAGAGGAAAGGGAAGTGAGGAGACAGAGAGGAGAGGGAGAGAGAGGATAGAGGTTTGAGAGAGGGAGAGAGACTCTCTGTGATCATGCCAGGCTGGTTTCTGGGCATGCTCAGAAAAGCAAACAGGATCCTTTCTATCAGCATACCACCGTTCACATACGGTTGCGTGCGGTACAGTCAGGATCCAGTGACATGCAGTATTTGAACGTAGGTCAAAAACGCTACAAGCAGCGTTTTTGAAACAAGGTAAAAAAATCGCAAAACAACGGATCCGGTATATGACGCATGCAAACGCATCTTACCGTGATTCCATTGAAAATGCATTGAAATGACAACGCATTTGTCAAGGATCCGCTCAGATGCCTTTTGCGTTTTTTTGACGTCCGTCAAAAAACCGCTGATGTGAAAGCAGTCTTAGATACAATGAAAATCAGGACAGTTCTTTGAATTATAAGATGGCCACTGGAAACGTCCTCAATGATAGATATGCATGATTGAGGTTGGTAGCCTTAGTAATGTAAGCTCAGAAGCAGGCTCAAGCACATATAGTGCTGAGAGAATTCATACTGTGTCAGGGTCGGGTTAACAAGCAGTCAGAGACATTGGTGGGACTGGCTTCTCACATATTCCCACCCTGGGGCCTGGTATGACATGTAAAATGGAGACCAGTTGTCTCATTCAGGATCTGTGTGTGGAGGTGTGCAGACCTCCAGTGTTCTTTTGCTTTGCTAAGGAATGAGCGCTGGACAATAATATGAATGGGTGAACCCACACTATTGTATGTACTATTTATTTTGTTTTTCCTTTATTTTCTCATGATTTCTTATCTTATTTCTTAGCGGTTTATGGACAGTAAAAAAAAAAAAAAACAGCTAAGACATAACCAAGTGAGTAGAAACAGAACTATCGGATTGGTGTGTGCGCCAAAAGCGGTTTTATATTGTTTGGGAAACTGACAGCAAACCATTCTTTTCTACAGGTGTTGTGTTAAAGGATTAGAGTACATTAAGGAATCTATATGAGAGGCTACTGATAAGTCTTTGGCTTTGTGATCTTTTTCTGTTTCTATGGTAACAAATGTTACATCACATGAAAGCCTTATGTGTCTAATATACGTTTTCAAAATGTTGTGTTTGTATCTTATGGCAACAGTGTTCTACACACGCGAGAAAACAAAATGGCGCAGTCTAATGCGATATTCACAGAAACTGAGAGCGGAGGAGGGATAAAATTCTCGTTTCTGCAAGGAAAGTCTGCGAAAGATATTCATGGTGATATGTCGCAGACATTGGGGGATCAATGCCCTTCATATTCCACAGTTAGGAACTGGGTTCCCAAATTGAAAACGGGCCACTTCAGCACCAATGATGAGGAACGCCCTGAATGACCGACAGTGGTTGTTGTTCCGGAGATCGTCGATGTTGTGCACAACCTCATACTGGAGAATCGACGAATTTCAGTACAGCAATAGCAGACATCATGGGGATTTCACGTGAAAGTGTTTGTGTCATAATCCATGAACATTTGGACATGAGGAAGCGATCTGCAAAGTGGGTCCCCAAATGTTTGACAACAGATCAGAGAAGCAGCGAATGAAAACTTCCCGGTCCATTTGTCAGCGTTTACGGATTGATAAGAACTGCCTGGATCGACTGGTCACTATGAATGAGACCTGGATTTATTTGTATGATGCTGAAAACAAGTCAAAAGAGTGGAGGCACAATGGTTCTCGTCCAAAGAAGTTCAAGGTGCAAAAATCAGCCACTAAGGTGATGGAGTCTGTGTTTTGGGATAAGGAGGGCATGCTGCTAGTGGACTACTTTTAAAAGGGTTCCACCATCAATGCAAGGTATTACACTGAACATTTGGATTAATTGAAGGCAGCTCTGAAGGCCAAAAGGCGCGGCAAGCTGTCCAAAGGAATCTTGTTCCTGCAAGACAATGCCTCCGCTCACACTGCACAAGCGACCACGGCAAAACTGGCAAATCTGGGCTTCCAGATGGTTGACCACCTACCTTATTCACGAGGTCCAACTACCTCCAACTATCATTTGTTTCCAAACCTGAAGAAACACCTCAAGGGTACCAAATTTCACACCATTTCTGATGCCGTGCCTGCTATGGATGCCTGGTGTGAAGCACAATCGAAAGCCTCCTTTTTGCTAGGCTTACAGAACTTGGAATAACGATGTAAGAAGTGTGTTGTCATCAGTGGAGAGTATGTGGAATAAATGGAAAGTTTCATCATCCTATCTCGTTTATTTCTGAGTAAAGCCAAAGACTTGTCAGGAGCCCCCCCCCGTATATCATACAGACTTCAAGATCCTCTGAAGGACTTCACTCTCCAGCGGTATTGCATTTTAAGCAAATGATAATGAGAAATTGACCCAACAGTCAGAATATGGGTAAAAAGAGGGGGGTGCAACTACAAGGCTCTTTTGATCTGAGTGGTAAAATTTAGAACAATAAGCAATATTTCACTTTAAACTTTTCTAAGAAAATCTCTCTCTACAAAGATTGCCATTGCCCAACTGAATAAGATTGAAAAAATAATGATAGACACATTAGTATTTTAAGGGAACTTGATATCTGATACATGCTGCCCGATGCAAGGGTTGCATAATCTCACTCACGCATATTTGGTTCTGAAACGATGCGGCATTTCACAGAAAAAAATATTAAAAGTCTCCGGGGTCCAAGCCGCATGGGAGAATAATCAGAAAGGAGGCTTCTCCCCACCCACTCTCTTTGAGTGACTGGTCTCTCCCTGCTCGCATGTATTGGAAGAAACCTGACAGTCAATGGCAGCTAGTTGGGAAAGCCACTGTGGTCCCCCTTGTCAGACTAGATTCCTGTATGGCTTGGTTTTCGGTGGCTTTAAACCTGGATTTATCCCTGAAATGCAGCAGTATTTTAGAGTCAAACATGCAAAGCTAAGATCATGCAATCCATGGATCATGCAACAGTTATAATAAAAATAATAATAATCTTGATTTCTATAGCGCCAACATATTCCGCAGCGCTTTACAATTCAGAGGTTCATATACAAAGAAGTAACAGTTATAGAAGATACAATAAATAGGGCAAAAATAAAGATAACCCTGCTCTTAAGAGCTTACAATCTACAATGATTTAGGGGGGGGAGGGGCAAGGTACAAGTTCTTATTTACAACGACGGTCCGGCCATCTCAAAGAAATCGGGGATAGATAATGGCTGCCTGAACCATATAGCCAAAACTTCAAGATGTTTTTGGGTGCGGTGGAGTTTGACGGGGAGTTATGTTATGAATAGAGTTGAGCGCGGTTCGCGGTTCGTGTTTCTCCAGTTCGCGGTTCGAGTGATTTTGGGGGCTGTTCTAGATCGAACTAGAACTCGAGCTTTTTGCTAAAGCTCGATAGTTCTAGTTGCGTTCGAGAACGGTTCTAGCAGCAAAAAGCCAAGTTAATTACTAGCTGGCGTTCCGCTGTAATAGTGTAAGTCACTCTGTGACTCACACTATTATGAAATTTCAGCGTATAGTGTGCGGGAACAGCGCATTCAGATCACTGCTGCTGGGATAATGGCGATCGCCATTTTTTTTTCTTCCTTGTCTTCCTTCCCTAAGCGCGCGCGTGTAGTGGGGCGGGCCAGCATGTCAGCCAATCCCAGACACACACACAGCTAAGTGGACTTTTAGCCAGAGAAGCAACGGCATGTGTGATAGGATGCCCATGTCACATGTCCCTGCATTATAAAAACGGGTATCTGCCCGTCTGGACGCCATTATCTCTTCTGCGTCTGGGTGTCAGTCACCGCTGGCGCAGCTCCTGTCTCTGATACTGCTGTGTACGCTCTACACACAGCGCGATACAGAATAGGGATAGAAGTTTCTATTAGCCCTTGTAAGGGCTAATACCAGCAGGGTCAGAGCCATAGGTGACAGTCAGGTCCGTGAAAACAGATTTTAACAGCTACAGAAGATAACAGTGTCTGTGTAGCTAAGCTCAGGGACTTCCTCGCTGCATTTCCCCATTAGGAGGGATAGAAAGTGAAGCTTCCTTTCCTGTACACTGACCCACAACCCTGCCACTGTACCCTCCTGCCCTTTGCACACTCAAGCTCATTGTTACTAAGCTATTATACTAACAAACACTGAGGAAACTTAGTGGCATCCTAAAAGTAGCTGTTGGACTTCCATTAGTGTCCCACTGGTGCAAAGCTACTTGCAGCACCACTGCATTGCACACTCAAACTTATTGTTACTAAGCCATTATACTAGCAAACATTGAGTAAACTTAGTGGCATCCTAAAAGTGGCTGTTGGACTTCCATTATTGTCCCACTGGTGCAAAGCTATTTGCAGAACCTCTGCATTGCACACTCAAACTCATTGTCACTAAGCCATTCTAATAGCAAACTATGCTGCCAGTTTAAGGGCCGTAGTTGCATTGTCAGGGATAGTTATTGTTGTTTATTCTGCTGTTAATAAAGATAGACCACCGCTGCAATCTACACCACCTCTCAATTTTTACTACCACATTTTAAGTGCACAATCTTGTCACAATCAAAATGAGTGGCAAAATGACAGATGCTGGTGGAAAGGGGAAGAGGCGTGTTGGAAAAGGAAAAAAAGGGTTTGTCCGTGGGGAAGATGGCAAAACTCCATTAACATCTGCTGAAGATAGACCATCTTCCAGCAAAAGTAAGATGTCTACTACTTACCGTGGACAATCCGATGTGCTCCCTTTTTTACGGACACGAACAACTGGAACAAAGGTAGATGATGGCCAAAAAAAGAAAATGCTTGAATGGATCTCAAGTGGTCCAACAAGTGCCCTTTCCGCCACCTCAACAACCGCATCCAAAAAACACCAGTCCTTTGAGTTGTCATCCCAATCACACTTGCTTTCTCCCAGCTCTGAAGTATCCATCCGCCCTGCACAGTATGGTGGAACTAAGATGGCTGAGTCTGCAGAGCTGTTCAGTCACACTATAGCCTGGGAATCAGAGGTGTGCTCCCAAGCAACAGTGAGTACAGACCAGGAAATGGTCTGCAGTGATGCCCAGAACCTTTGTGACTCTGATTCAGGCCGTGAGGACCAAGTTTCTGAGCATAATGTTGACCCTTATTCACAAACTGTAACACATGTTGTTATCGACAATGAGGAACATACTGATGACGATGAGACGCAGATACCAGATTGGGATGACAACTTAAATGTTCGGTCAGGGCAAGAAGAGGCTCGGTCTGAGGGTGAGGGGAGTGCAAACACAACAATTGATGAGGAAGTTCTAGATCCCACCTACTGTCAACCCACAGTCAGTCATTCGAGGAGGTCAACAGAGGCGGTGGAGGAGGATGCAACTGACGACGAAGTTACCTTGCGCCTTCCTGGACAGAGGAGTAGTACTGGTAGCAAGTCTACAACTGCATCCTCAGCCACAACTCTGCCTCTGAGCACTAGTCGGGGTGGATCAGCAGGTCGCATGCCCTCTAAGCCTTGCCTAGCCTGGTCCTTTTTTGACATAGCAAAAGATCGCCCAAATTATGTGATCTGTAAAATTTGTCGTGATTCTGTTAGTAGAGGGCAAAACCTCAGCAGTTTGACAACTTCTTCCATGAATCGTCACATGAATAAATATCATATGTCCCAGTGGGAAGCTCACCGTGCTGCAATGCGGCCTAGCGGATCGAACCATCCACCGCCTGCCCCTTACAGTGCATTCGCGCGCTCTTCATCTTCTAGGACTGTGGGGACAGCTGTCACACCTGGTTTTCCACGCACAACTTCCACCACTGTAACCGCAACAGGCAGTTTGCTTGGTAGGTGGTCAGTTTGTTTGGAAGGGGAAACAAGTGCGTGTGTACAGCTCTCTCAGACATCGATAGAACCAACGTTGGATGAAGGAAACATCATGTCTACGCCTGCACTTTCCTCACAAACCTGCATTTTTCCAGGGACACCCTACTCAACACCGTCTACACACAGCAGCCAGATCTCTGTCCCTCAGATGTGGACAAATAAAAGGCCATTTCCTGCGACCCATGACAAAGCTAAAAGGTTGACTTTATCCCTCTGTAAGCTCTTGGCTACCAAAATGCTGCCTTTCCGCCTGGTGGACACACAGGATTTTAGAGACCTTATGTCTGTCGCTGTGCCCCAGTACCAGATGCCCAGTCGCCACTACTTCTCTAAGAAAGGTGTGCCTGCGCTACAACAGCATGTCGCACACAACATCACCGCTTCCTTGAGAAACTCTGTGTGTGAACGGGTGCATTTCACCACCGATACTTGGACCAGTAAGCATGGACAGGGACGTTACATGTCGCTGACTGGGCACTGGGTAACTATGGTGATAGATGGTGAAGGGTCTGCTGCACAAGTCTTGCTGTCCCCACGACTTGTGTGTCAATCCTCTGTCTGTCCAAGTTCCGCCACTGCTTCTGCCTCCTCCACCTCGTCTGGGTCCTCCACCTCCGCCCCAAGCCTGCCTGGCCAGGTCACAAGCGTTCTAACTGCGCAGAAGGAATCACGCACCCCTCATTACTATGCTGGCAGCAAAGCGCAACGGCATCAGGTGGTCTTTAGCTTGAAATTTCTTGGAAATAAGAGTCACACAGCGGCTGAGTTGTGCGCAGCTCTGGAGACTAAGTTTGGTAAATGGTTGTCTCCACTCAACCTGCAGCCTGGTAAGGCCATGTGCGACAATGCTGCAAACCTGGGTGTGGCCCTTCGCCTGGGCAAGGTGACACACGTACCTTGTATGGCTCACGTGTTGAACCTTGTCGTCCAGCAATTTTTAACACACTATCCCGGGCCTAGATGGCCTTCTGAACAAGGCACGAAAACTGTCTGCTCACTTCCGCCATTCAACCGCCGCTGCTCAGCAACTTGCATCGCTCCAGAAGTCTTTCGGCCTGCCGGTTCATCGCCTGAAATGCGATGTGCCGACACGCTGGAATTCGACTCTCCACATGTTACAGTGACTGTGGCAGCACCGTCGAGCCCTCGTGCAATACGTCATGACGTATAGCCTGGGCCAACGAGATGCAGAGGTGGGGCAGATCACCCTGATGGAGTGGTCTCTATTTTTAGCGCTGACAATGCCATTATCAGCATAACAATTCCAGTTATTTACATGCTGGAGCACACGCTAAACACTATTCGGAGTCAGGGGGTGGGACAACAGGAAGAGGAGGAACTACAGGAGGATTCATATGCGCAAGACACAACAACATCACCAAGGTCCAGACGTTCATCATCACCAACGCGGCAGGCATGGGACCATGGGGGACAGGGATCAACAAGGGCGCATGGTAGCAGGCGAAATGTTGAGGAAGGTGCAGGAGAACATGAAGAAATGGAGGACGAACTGTCCATGGACATGGAAGACTCAGCGGATGAGGGAGACCTTGGTCAAATTTCAGTTGAAAGAGGTTGGGGGGAGATGTCAGAGGAAGAAAGAACGGTTAGCACCTCTATGCCACAAACACAGCGTGGACTTGGTCCGCGTGGCTGCGCAAGACACATGAGCGTCTTCTTGCTGCACTACCTCCAACATGACCCTCGTATTGTCAAAATTAGAAGTGATGATGACCACTGGCTTGCCACACTATTAGATCCCCGGTCCAAGTCCAAATTTTGTGACATAATTCCAGCCATAGAAAGGGACGCACGTATGCAGGAGTATCAGCAAAAGCTGTTACTCGATCTTAGCTCGGCTTTTCCACCAAACAACCCTGGTGCAGGGAGTGAATCTCCCAGTTGTAACTTGACAAACATGGGACGGTCTCGTCATCTTCAACAGTCTACCCATACCAGTAGCACCGTATCTGGTGCTGGTAACAGCAATTTTATTGAATCTTTTAATAATTTTTTTTAGACCATGCTTGCAAGGCCACCAGAGACAACAAGTCTGACACATAGTCAACGGCTGGAGAGGATGATACAGGAGTATCTCCAAATGAACATCGATGCCATTACTTTGCAAATGGGGCCTTGCTCATTTTGGGCTTCAAATCTTGAAAAATGGCCTGAGCTCTCCACTTACGCCTTGGGGATCTTGTCGTGTCCAGCTGCCAGCGTTGTCTCTGAACGTGTCTTCAGTGCTGCTGGGTGTGTGCTGACAGATAAGCGCACGCGTCTGTCCAGTGACAATGTGGACAGACTAACGTTCATCAAAATGAACAAGTCATGGATCCACAAGGAATTTACTACCCCTGTGTCATCCTGGGGAGAGTAAATGCTTGTGGATTTGGAATGTGCTTGATGCAAATCTAGCTGTGAAGTGTACAACTGGGGCACAAGTGCTGCCACTGAATGGGTGGGTGTGTGTGGGGCCCAATTTTTGGAAAAAAGGGAGACTCCGCTTGGAGTAACCCTTGCTTACAGTGTTTTTAAAAATGATCCAAGATGAACAGAGCTGGGATCAGGAAAGACTTAACTACCTACCCCGGTGTCATCCTGGGGACGTTAAGGATGGCGTATTTTTGAATGTGCTTGATGCAAATCTACCTGTGAAGTATACAACTGGGGCACAAGTGCTGCCACTGAAGGGGTGGGTGTGTGTGTGGCCCAATTTTTGGAAAAAAGGGAGACTCCGCTTGGAGTAACCTTGCGGTGTTTTACATGATTTTAGAAGGGCATGCCATGTCTATATCTGTGTCTCCTCCTCTTTTTCCTTGTCCAGCTCTTTTGTTTTCGCATGAGTATATGTCCTTGTCACTTTCCCATGTGTTTGTGTTGTGTTGTTTGTCACCTTTTGGACACCTTTGAGGGTGTTTTCTAGGTGTTTTTATGTGTTTGTGATTGCCTCCCATTGTTTCCTATGCGGTTCGAGTGATTTGCCGAACCGAACTCGAACGAGACCTCCGTTCGGCGAACCGAACTCGAGCCGAACCGGTTCGCTCATTTCTAGTTATGAAGTCGTGGAGGAACTATGTGAATTTAATTCGACTAGGGAGTGTGATAGGCCGCCCTAAACTGATGTGCTTTTGGGGAGCGTCTGAAGTTGAATAAGTTGTGATTATTTCTAGTTTCTTGGGGTAAAGCATTCCAGAGGATTGGTGCAGCTCGGGAGAAGTCTTGGATCCTGGAGTAGGAGGTTTGGATTAGTGTGGATATTAGTCGAACGTCATTTGCAGAGCGTAGAGAACGGGTGGGGTGATAGACAAAGATGAGGGTGGAGACGTAGGGGGGTGCTGTGCTGTGGAAAGCTTTGTGGGTGAGAACAAGCAATTTGAATTGGATCCTATGATATATGAGCAGGAAGTGCAATGACTAGCACAGAGCAGAAGCATCCGAGTAATAGTTAGCCAGAACAGTTATCAGCTATCAGGATTCCTTTAAGATTTTGAGTCCACTATATCATTTTCATTGGCCAATTAACCAAAAGCACCACAACTTAATCCAGTTGCAATTCCTTCCTTGTCACTAATTCGACTTTGTTGGGTTGTTCAGTGTATAGACAACCAGTAAGTTATATGTAAATCCTAACCCCTTGTGTACGTGCTATAAGTATGAACCATGTGCCACAGTTCACCAATGCATCTACTCCTTCCTGGAATGCCAGATGGGATTAAAGTTGTCTACTTTGCCGATAAATAGGGATCTCCGAGAAGGCTACAAAGTTACAAAGTGCACCAGTAGTATTTACCAATGGTGAGCGAGTGTGCTCCGCACTGCTCGTTACTCAATCAGGCATCGGGATGTTTGGGTACTCGCAGAGATCGGCAGAGTATCGAGGGTGCTCGGATGATTCGTCCATGAAACAATGACCACAACACACAGGCTCGTGCTTCACTGCATGATGTGTAGAGGCACCCCAGGGAGAGCCATTTCCAGTCTCTAAATGGCTCTCACTGAGGGTAAAGCAACATTTTTGGATGTAGTGTGTCAAGAGGGTTAAAAATAACCCTCCCTACCATCGGAAATTCTCTGATTTTGGCCGGCTGTATGAGGGCGGAGAGCTGAACTGCCCAATCATTGACTCCCATTATGGACGTTGCTCGAGTTGAACACTTTCAGAGCATCTGAGCTGCTCGACTCGAGGACTGATCAACTGAGCATTTTAGTGCTCGCCCATTTCTGCTACTAACCCTTCTCAACTCCAGCCGATGTACCACCCCTCCTCTCTTCAATATGGAAAACAGATGTAAGCAGCCTCCAGACACAAACCTGGGTCTCGGTGACCCACTTACAGCACAGAATCTAACTACATGTGGCCTCTGGGCTTCAAGTTCTGCCCTTCTGTTTTCATGCATACAGTTAGGTCCATATATATTTGGACACT
This sequence comes from Anomaloglossus baeobatrachus, assembly GCF_048569485.1. Taxonomy (NCBI): domain Eukaryota; kingdom Metazoa; phylum Chordata; class Amphibia; order Anura; family Aromobatidae; genus Anomaloglossus; species Anomaloglossus baeobatrachus. The sequence goes on from NC_134361.1 coordinate 186,790,057, forward strand.
GACACAAATTTAGTGTTTTTTTCACCTGTTTACTGAAACATAGTCAAGTTATAGTTATATAATGGACATTAAGTTCTAACTTTTAGCTTTAAATTAAGGGTATTCACATTAAAATTTGATGAAACGTTTAGGAGTGTCAGCTCCTTTACATGGGCCACCCTGGTTTTAAAGGGCCCAAAAGGAACTGGACAATTGACTCTCATACTGTTTATGGGCCGGTGTGGGCAATTTGTTGATTTAATTCTCAATTAGGCACATAAAAGGCCTGGAGTTGATTCTAGGTGTGGTGCTTGCATTTTTAAGTTTTTGCTGAGAAGTAAACATGCGGTCAAGGGAGCTCTTCATGCAGGTGTAACAAACCATCCTTCATCTGCAAAAATAGGAAAATCCCATCCGAGAAATTGCTACAATATTAGGAGTCGCTCGTTCTACAGTTTGGTACATCCCGAGAAAGAAAGCAAGCACTGGTGACCTCAACAATCCAAAAAGACCTGGACGTCCACGGAAGACAAGAGTAGAGGGACAATATAACAAAGATAAAATGTGTACGCTACTAGTTGACAACACCAAACCTCATATCTTGATGGCTAGCACTGTTGCTTTACAGCGCTGGGTTCCTGGGTTCAAATCGCACTAAGAACAACATCTGCAAGAAGGCTATATGTTCTCACCGTGTTTGGGCTTCCTCCCACACTTCAAAGACATGGTGAGAGGGAATTTATATTGTGAGCCCCAATGGTGACAGTGATGATTATGTCTGTAAAGCACTGTGGAATTAATGGCGCTATATAAGGAAGCAATATAAATAAATATTTCACTGTGACTGACCTGTGCAAGTGTATAGGCTTCATCCATTGTATTATTTATTATTGTAGCACCATTTATTCCTTAGCGCTTTACATGTGAAAGGGGTGTACATAATAGGGACAAGTACAAAAATCATGAACAATACAAGGTACAGACCAGTACAGGAGGAGAGAAGACCTTGCCCACAAGGGATACTACTGATGCAAAGCAGTGTGCAAATAGATTACCCTCTAATAGGCATCCTAAAGCCCACCATACACTTTAGATGACTGTCAGACAAATGATGGATCAGCCGTTCGTTCAGCTGGCAGCTTTCTTACCCAATTCTCCCATACACAGAAGTGCTTGTTCGTCTGAGCTAACCCGTTTTCTTTGAGAGACGCTACCAGATATCTGTGGGGGCACCATATTGTCACGGGTGTGTCAAATGTGACAGACAGTGATGTGGTTTCTGGCCATAGAAAGTCACAGCGTTTGGCTGCGCAGAATGCTCCCTAAATGCCCATTGTTTCTGCTGTCATCATTCATTGGTATAGGTAGCTTTCCTGCTGGATTCATCTCTCCCCTTTTGGACCCAGCAGGAGCTCGCCTTCTACCCAGCTTCTGATTATCAGTATTCTCTTGGTGCTTAAATACCCTTTCTCTCCTTGGACTGGTGCTGGTGATATTTTTCATTTCATTCAAGCTTTGGCTGCAAGCAGGTGGCTTGTACTTCTCTGTGGTATCATTGCTGAAAACTTTGCTAAACTTCTACAGGTGTCATTTATGGATAAGAAGTTCATGCATTTTCCCCTGTGTGTCCTCCTTGAGTCTTCTGTAGTGTTTAGTGGGGTTGACAAAGAGCTCATCCCATCCGTTCCCTATTTAGGGCAGAGAACTAGAGATACCTAAGTGACATATGTGGATAAGTAGTTCATGCATTTTTCCCGTGTGTCTTCTATAGTTTTTAGTTGGGTTGACGAAGAGCTCATCCCATCCATTCCCTATTTACAGCCAAGAACTAGAGATACCTAAGTAACATCTGTGGATAAGTGGTTCATGAATTTTCCCCGTGTGTCTTCTCTAGTGTTTAGTGGGATTGACGAAAACCTCATCTCATCCCTTCCCTATTTAGGGCCCATCACTAGGGATACTTAGATGACATCTGTGGATAAGTGGTTCATGCATTTTCCCCGTGTGTCCTCCTTGTGTCTTCTATAGTGTTTAGTGGGGTTGACGAAGAGCTCATCCCATCCATTCCCTATTTAGGGCCAAGCACTAGGGATAACTAGGGTCAGGTATCCGTCTTGGCGCTTAGGTGTGGAACCTATCTAGAGTGGTGAAGGAACCCAGGCACCAGCAGTTGTTTGGTCAGGGCTTATAGAGTCATAGAATAGTAGAGTTGGAAGGGACCTCAAGGGCCATCAGGTCCAACCCTCTGCAAGTGAAGGTTTTCATCCCAGCTATATGTTTATCCAATTTCCTCTTGAAGATTTCCATTGATGGAGAACTCACTACCCTTCTTCCAAGGGACCAGCAGTAGGTTTGGTCAGGGCTCAAAGAGTCATAGAATTGTAAAGTTGGGAGGGACCTCAAGGGCCATCGGGTCCAACTCCCTGTGAGTGCAGGTTTTCATCCTCCCATCTATATGTTTATCCAGTTTCTGATTGAAGACTTCCATTGATGGAGAGCTCACTACCCTTCTTCCAAGGGACCAGCAGTAAGTTTGGTCAGGGCTCATAGAGTCATAGAATGGTAAAACTGGAAGGGACCTCAAGGGCCATCGGGTCCAACCCCTTGCGAGTGCAGGTTTTCAACGCAGCTATCAGTTTATCCAGTTTCTGCTTGAAGATTTCCATTGATGAAGAGCTCACTACCCTTCTTCCTTTTCGCTAGACACAGAGTTCCCTTCCCTTTCGCGTGGAACTTCCCCATACCTAGCGCGACACATATCTCTAGAGAAGAAAAGGATCAGAAGTCCGAAATCAGATACACCTGATCTCCCCCCACAATCATCTGTCCAGGATATCGGCGGGTTCAGTATGGGGGGCTTTTAATGTTCACGGAAGGTCTACACCATCTAATCACACCATGCAGTGACAATAAAAAAAACATCAAATCTTCCAAAAGTAATATGTGGGGGTGGGGGAAACAGCCATCTTTGTCCCGCATGGTGAGAATTGACACCACGGATGGTGTTTAAACAATATGATTTGCCAATTGTTTTTTTTTTCCCTTTGTGCTTTTCGAATAGTAAGGAAGAGAGAGCGACCCGAGAGTGCAAGATCCTCATAATGAGCCTAATAATTTCTATCTGTGCAGAAATTTCATTGGCCTTTATTAACTCATAAATAGCAGACAGCTTTTTGCGGGATGAATGCTATGGCACCCTACTGTGATCAAACGCAGGAAATAATCAAGCCATGCTTCTGCAGTGCACGTAAACTGAGCCACGTCTTGGTCCTAATATCTGACAGAGAACAAGCAGAGTACGCTCAAGGCTTTTCATCAAATTCCCAGAGACGCAGAACAAGTAATATAATCTGGCCTTAGTGACAGAGCTGATGTGCTGCTGACGGATTAGCTCCCGACTTATAAAGGAATCGTACAATACTTTCTCCGCACTAATCAATTGTGTCAGTTTCAGTATGCCTGGTACTATAAAAATAAAATAATGACTTCTCCCTCGTAGAGCCTGCTCCAGCTTTACGTCCTTTTCACAATTCCCTCATCTGTTCGGCAAAGTGTATTGAAAACGCTGTATAATGTATGGGAAAGATACTCAAAAAAATGAAAAATTAAGGCCAGCCGCAACCTTCTAGGAACTCCACATCTCCCATACAGACAAAAAAAAAATAACGTTTGTCTAGTCTTGTCTCAATGACTTGGTGGGATAATGACATCTTGATTTAGCAGATTTTTGACAACAGGGCAGAAGAAGGGCAAACGGTAGATGACTGCGGCGCTGGCAAATGCATAGAGGAAAAAGAATATTGTTAAACCAGCACTGCAGACATTTATTTTTATAAAGCTTCTTGCATATGCCATTTCTGGATTTCCAGCCAGGATGACTCGGTTTTCTACTCTAGTATGGTTCCTTTAAAGGAATCTGTCAGCAGGTTTTTGCTATGTAATCTGTAAGCAGCATAATATAGGGGCTGAAACCCTGATTCCAGGGATGCATCATTTACTGGACTAGAGTTTTGATAAAATCGCTATTTATCTGCTGAAGATTTATCAGTTTCTACAATGCTGAACTGTGTATAACCCCGCCCACACCACTGATTGGAAGCTTTCTATGGGCACTGCCAATCAGTGGTAGGGGTGGAGTTACACAAATTGGACTGGCTGCCACACAACAAATGGTCCTACAGTGATAATCTCTTACAGATAATACACTGATTGTATTGAAACTTGAAACATAGGTGTAACGTATCAGGGAGGGGCAGTTATGGGTGAGGGTTGTAGTGCTCAAACCCCATGGCACACAACAGATATGGTGTATGGAGTTGGTGTGGAGGTGGTACCTGCTCGAAACTGCTTATCTGGGGTTTCATCTGGGATCTCTGGATCCTGTTCACTCAGACAGGCATCACAGGCCGCACTCAGTAATGAGTCCAAACTGTAACAACTTTACTGTAAATTCACTTAAAACGCAGCTTCCAGTTCATAAAGGAAGTTTTTACACCAAGGTCTTTCACGGGCTTTACTTTCTTCACAGAACCCAGCTCTTTCGCTACAGCCACCAAGAAGGGAGGGATGGGCACTCTAACTTCCTCTTTACTAACATTCCGTCTCCGTAAAAACAAGAGCACTCCTAGAATACTTGTTCCCGCCATGCCAGTGACCCCGCCAGTAAACACTGGCCTGTTTTCTGTGCGAAATACTAACAGACGTCATCCTAAGAAGGGGGTGCACTTTTCTTTTTCCCTCAGGCTTTACCTTCTATAACTGAGGGGTTGTGACTTTGCTTCAGTCCACCTGATTCTTTCTCGTCTTTTTTCTCTGCCTGGACCTTCCACACAGCACTACTCCACTCCGCTACATCTGACCCTGTTAGTCCTTTCACTCTGGTCACGGCTTCCCTCTCTCCCTCAACCAGCAAGCTCGTTTCCCTATATTTTCCTGTGCTGGGGACCGTCCTCCCCTCATTAACCCATGCCATCCTGTCACCCCCTCGTATTCCCTTAAGGCCACTTTAGACACAGAGATAAATCTTTGGCAGATCTGTGGTTGCAGTGAAATTGTGGACAATCAGTGCCAGGTTTGTGGCTGTGTACAAATGGAATATGTCCTTGATTTCACTGCAACTACAGATCTGGCAAAGATTTATCTCTGTGTGTAAAGTGGCCTTTACACTATGGGACCAGGGACACTATGGGACCAGGGACACAGTGGCACTTAGTGGCGGCCAGTCAAGTGATATAGGAAAAATGCACACATATATGACTACATTACCCTAAAACATCTATAACATTTTTCAGGGACACTGGAAACCCTTTTACATAGGCAAAAAGCTACTAATCAGTGATGAAGGCAGTGTCATACAGAGCAAAAGGACTACATAGCAAGAGACAACCAGTCCTTTGGTGATAATCTGACAAAATATTGATTTTATTGAACTTGCAACACACAGCCCAGTAAGTGATACATCGCTGAGCTCAAGATCTCAGTCCCTATATCACACTGCTCATAGATTAAACAACAAAAACCTGCTGACAGATTCCATTAAAAGCAGACTACATATCTCAAGATGTCATTGGTTTTCCAAAAGGGGTAGGGTCTCTTTACAATGCTCCTATATAATGACAGCCAGTGGTAGATCAGTAACACAGGCTGCGCTGTATTTGTTGCACCAATCATAGCACAGCTTTAATTTTTCTAGAACAGAATATGAAATGGATGTTGAACTTAATTGGTTGCTCCAGGAATCAAAAACTACTTTTTGTTTAAAGGGAACCCGTCAGGTGCAATATGTACCCAGAACCATGAGCAGTTCTGGGTGTATATTGCTAACCCCTGCCTAACTGTCCCTGTATACAGCATAGATAAAGAGATCAATAGAAAAAGTATTTCTAAAGATCCTTTATGATATGCTAAAGAGTGCAGGGACTAGTCGCTAGGGCGTTAGTTTCTGTGCTCATTCCGCCCTCAGGGGAAAGCTAACATGCTATTCAATGCATCATCATCAGCCCTTACGTGCGTACCTGTGTCCGCTCTCACCGCTGATTAGAAATTCCAGCACTTCCGGTCATGCGTAGTATGAAGTTGGGTGTACGCGTCCCAGCTTCCGAGAGATCTAGTGCACATGACCGGAAGTGCCGGGACTCCTGATCAGCGGTGACAGCGGACACAGATATGTGCGTCAGGGCTGAGGACGCTGCATTGAATAGCATGTTAGCACGCCCCTGTGGGCATGCTACCATGCTAAGGCTGGTTTCACACATCCGGTTTTTGATGTCATGCACAATCCGGCGAAATGCAGATAAAACGGATCCGGCGCCGGATCCGTTTCATTCCCCATTGACTTGTATTAGTGCCGGATGGCCTTGCGTTGCATGCGGCGTCCGCTGGATCCGGCGAAATGTCTTCGTCCAGCTGCTGGAAAGGACGCAGCGTGCAGCGTTTTTTGTCTCCAGCAAAAACACAGACCACGCCGGATCCGGCGCCATCCGGCATGTTGTATAATGGAAGCTTATGGGCGCCGGATCCGTCGTCATCCGGCATATGACGGAATCCAACGATGGATCCGGTTTTTTGAATTGAGCATGCTCAGTATCACAACGGATCTGTCAAAAAATGAAAGGAACGCATGGAAAAAAGTGATGCGACGGATCGTTTTTTTCGCCGGATCTGTCGCATCAGTTTTTTCGCCGGATTGTGCCTGGCGCCGAACAACGGATGTGTGAAACCAGCCTAAGAGGGCGGAATGAGCGCCCTTGCGACTAATCCTTTTACTCATTAGCATATCATAAAGGATCTTTAGAAATACTTTTTCTAAAGATTTCTATATATGCTACTAGATACAGGGACGGTAAGGAAGGAATTAGACATATGCATCCAGAACTGCTTGTAGTTCCGGGTGCATATTGGACCTGACAGGTTCCCTTTAATGTGTCTGACTCTGTTCAGCACCGAGATGGAGCGAGTTATGATGTATTTTTCTGTTGCACTGAACAGATCCTTTGTAAGCCTCGGTACACACAGTGCAGGCGCTGCGTCAGCTTTTTTTACTGACTCCTAATACGTCGTTTCAGAGCTTTTAGACTGATTTTGGCACGTTTCACTAAATTTTGTAAGCAAATACTGTCTGGTGACAGGAAAGACACTTTACTCTTTAATCATACAAAGAAAAATAACTTACTTCCATTAGGCTTGAGTGTATTCCTATGAGGTAGGGCATTGGAGCACTAGAAAAGAAAAAGGAACAAGGAATCAATATTCAGCACGGGAAACGTGAATCCATGCACATGTGTAATATAAAGCTACGTTTTCCTCCTACTATCAAAAGAAAGTCAATTCTTCAATTAAAAGCTAATTTAGGACACTTGACAGTCATTAAAAAGTGGAAGATACAAGATATGTAGAGCATTGACGAAATAAAACATTTGTTTGCCATTTTTTCATCTTTTTGCTTTCGACTCAATCTCTTATTAGGTTCTCATACAGTTTTCCGATGATCATCCGACTAACAAGGAAAACACTCATTCAGAGGAAACAGGGCTCGTGCAGATGCCCTTTTTTGCGTAAACGTTCTCTCTGTGTTTATCCCTCGTGGCTATAATTGTTCATGTGTCCTTTTTTGTTTTCTGGACCAAGAAGTCTCCTCAAAATCACTGACATGGTCAATATATTGGATCCAAATTGGCAGCACAAGTCAATGTAATGAAAAAAAAAAATCGGACAACACTCGGATGACATCCATTTTTCACAGACTGCTAGATAGAAGAAAAAATAAAAAAAAACCCACAAAACATAGAATGGTTAAAAAAAAAAAGCAAAGCTTATATATATATATATATATATATATAAATATATATATATGTTATTCATCCGACATAATAAAGGCTAATTAAATAAGCCCAATACCATTTCATGACCAATATCTAAACAAAAGAAAAAAAACAATAAGTGTTAGATCTATAGTCAGAAAAAAGCAATAGAAAAAATAGAATAAATAATAAATAAAATAAATCATTTTGCTGGGCAAAAAAATAAAATGTACATGTGTATATATATATATATATATATATATATATATATATATATATATATACACACACATACTGTACATACACACAGTATATACATATATGTTATATATATATGTATATATAATGTATATATATATATATATATATATATAAATATAAAAATATATATAAATAAATTATATATATATATATATATATAAAAAAAAGTATATACATATATATATATACATACATACATACATACATACATACATACACACACACTGTACAGAGCCAATTAATCCCAACTGATAAAAAATACATCTTTTAGGCTGAAATCTCACGAACACATTGATTATTTTCCCCTTGTAGATTTAAATCTGCATAATGTCAATTCTTTCAGCGTTTTTGTGCAGATTTCACCCATACCAATGAATGTGAAAAATCTGCACCAAAAATGCAATGTAAAAATGCATCAAAAACACAGCAAAGATGCATACTTTTCCTTCAAAGAGGTGCAGAAATAATGCAGACATTTTTGCACCAAATACTTCTGTCTACATACCCTTAGATATTTACACAGAAAAAAACGAAACAAAACACAAAAAAGCAACAAATAAAAAATAAAAGACATTTGTGCAAATATTCCACAGTTATATGGGACAAATTAATCCACACTAGCGCTTTGTACCCCAATCTTGCACGGACTGTTGATGCGCTAAAGTCATTAGGAGGCATTTGGCGCATCTGGAGTACAATTTCAGTTTTTGCACTCATCTGTTTTACAATTAATTTATCAAACCAGGATAGATTTATGCCCCTCATAATAACCTCAGCGCACTTTTAAAAAAAGCTGGCGGAACGGATATAAAATCAGGCAAAAGTCACAAAATCGCTGCGTACGTACGTTGTTCAAAACTTTGTGACATTTGCAACAGTTTTACTCCAGCTTTCTGGCACGGAGTGATGAATTTTCTGATATATAATGAGCCCCCCCCACCTAAATATATGATTTAGATTTATACCAGATGTTTGGTGGTTTAGAACCCAAACAAAAATACAAATAGCAAACAAAAAAAATGAATAAAAAAACAATTGCATAATTCATTTTGTTTAGATGATTTATATAAGTAATGCACTGTCGATATCATTGTGGTCATCTGGATTAGCAGAAACAGGAGCACTTAAATATTTTACATTTCTCATTCATCGGTGTGATGATGATGATGATGCTGTTGATTATTAATAAATCAAAGAATGTCTGAAGTTTCCCTTGGCCACAAATCTAAGGTTTCAGGTCTATCCTTCAATTTCCCTTCCATTTGCAGGAACTGTCAGTATAATGTGTGGGATATCCCCATGGAACGAAAACTAGGATTTCCAAAACAGTGGGCAAAAAAAAATGAAATAATGGGGTGGCTTTCATTAGCTGCTTCTTTGTTAGTGGTCACAGTGATTTCACCGGAAAACAAACATTTCCCACAAGGCCGAAAGGTTATCACGAGGAATAATCTGAACGGAAAATCTTCAAAAGAACGTCGTGTAGCCACATCGGGAAACAATAAGGAAACAATTCAAGATCTGATGGAGCGGCGCTTCTCATACAATGTATGGTGAGTGCAGAATCAGATAAACTTAACACCTTCCACACATGCCAAGGATCATTCAGCATATGTTCTACAACACGAGGGTTTACATGGAATGAGATTCATCAGGACACTCTGTGATCACCTGTCCAAAGTTGGATTGGAACATATTGTATATTTAACATACAGATCTATTGATATAAATCATTTAAAGGGAATCTGTCAGTGGGATAAACCCTCCTAAGCTGTCTATATGGTCAAGTAAGTCACAGGAAGCTGAATAAAATGATACCTTGATATCTGTGATCTATGGTTTTATTCCAGAGTAATCCACATTTTTTTTCCTGATCTCCCTGAGACTCTACCTCCAGAAATTATTTTAAATGAAAGAGAGCATTAGCAGTGTGACACATGTAATGACTGACAGTCTGCTTGTCTGATATCATTGCAAGATCAGTATCTAATTTCAATTAGCAAAGTACAGCAGAGCTGAGCTTTGTCTCATTATAAACACATCTGAAATTGCAGTTCCCCACTTGATTTCAACTAGCACAGTACAGCAGAGCTGAGCTATGTCTCGTTACAAACACATCTGCAATTGCAGCTCCCCACTTGATTTCAACAGCACAGAACAGCAGAGCTGAGCTTTGTCTCTTTACAAACACATCTGCAATAGCAGTTGCCCACTTGATTTTAACTAGCTCAGTGCAGCAGAGCTGAGCTTTGTATTATTACAAACACATCTGCAATTGCAGCTCTCTACTTAATGTCAACTAGCACAATACAGCAGAGCTGAACTTTGTCTCATTACAAACTCATCTGCAATTGCAGCTCTCTACTTAATTCCAGCTAGCACAATACAGCAGAGCTGAACTTTGTCTCATTACAAACCCATCTGCAATTGTAGCTCCCTACTCAGTGCTGTACTGCTTTCTCCCCACACTGGATACCTGTGAAATGGATGCTGAAGTTCTGCTGTACAGTTGTATTTGATTACATCAATAAGAGGAGAGCTTCAGCTACAGATGTGCTTGTTATGAGAGACACTCAGGTCTGATGCATTGTGTTAGTTATCACACAGATCTGCAGTGAAATCAGACTGTCAGTCATAATATGTCTCGCACACGTACTACCGTCTTTCGTTTAAAGCAGGCTCTCAAGGCAGATTTTATATATTAAGAAAGTGGATTTATTGGGATTAGATCAAAAATATAAACACATAATTTTATTCAACTTTCTTTAACCTACTTTCCCATAGTGATGGCTTAGAAGGGTTCATCCTACCAACCTGTCACTAGCTTGATTGCAGCAAGGAATGTCTTACCTGAAATGTTGTGATATTTCAGAGAAAACTTACACTGAAAAAGCAGATGGGTACTACAGAGAGACCTGACTAGTCTTGTGCAGAGCCTGCCTGGCTTCTCCCTGCTAAAATGCAGTTGATCGACAGGTCTCTTTCTACGTACACACAAGGGAGAGATCTGTCATTCATCTAAAATGCTGAAAGACCTAACTGTCTGTAGTCACGCAGCCAGGCTTTAATTCATGAATCTAGTGGCAAATTTCCTATAAAAGCATATTCCGATTTTGAAAACACTTGTCGGCTGCAATTTGTTACAAAAACTATACAAAAACCCCCAAAACCGTGCTTTACTCAGTCTCCCCTGGTCCATCGCTAATTCTCCATTGCGACTGTCTTTCATTATTATATGCAGCGTTGACATACTGAGCTAACTTAGCTCAGTGGCTCTAAGAAGCTTGTGCTGTCAATTCGGCCAGAGCCTATTTCACTGAATAAGTTTGCAAAAAATGGATGTCATTTGTGTGCTGCCTGGATTTCACAGACAAGTTGCTTTTGGATGGTTAGGTAACTTCCTAACTAGTGATGAGCAAGTACTACCATGCTCGGGTGCTTGGTTATTCTAAATAGTGATGAGTGAGCATTTCCATGCTCGGTAATCATAACTAGTGATAAGCGAGCTCTACCATGCTCGGGTGCTCAGTACTGGTAACTAGTGATGAGCGGGCACTACCATGCTCGGGTGCTCAGTACTGGTAACTAGTGATAAGCGGGCACTACCATGCTCGGGTGCTCAGTACTGGTAACTAGTGATAAGCGGACACTACCATGCTCGGGTGCTCAGTACTGGTAACTAGTGATGAGCGGGTACTACCATGCTCGGATGCTCAGTACTGGTAACTAGTGATGAGCGGGCACTACCATGCTCAGGTGCTCGGTACTGGTAACTAGTGATGAGCGGGCACTACCATGCTCAGGTGCTCTGTACTTGTAACTAGTGATGAGCGAGCACTACCATGCTCGGGTGCTCGGTATTGGTAACTAGTGATGAGTGGGCACTACCATGCTCAGGTGCTCAGTACTCGTAACTGGTGATGAGCGGGCACTACCATGCTTGGGTGCTCAGTACTGGTAACTAGTGATGAGCGGGCACTACCATGCTCGGGTGCTCTGTACTTGTAACTAGTGATGAGCGGGCACTAGCATGCTCGGGTGCTCAGTACTTGTAACTAGTAATGAGCGGGCACTACCATGCTCAGGTGCTCAGTACTCGTAACTGGTGATGAGCGGGCACTACCATGCTTGGGTGCTCAGTACTGGTAACTAGTGATGAGCGGGCACTGCCATGCTCAGGTGCTCGGTACTGGTAACTAGTGATGAGCGGGCACTACCATGCTCGGGTGCTCTGTACTTGTAACTAGTGATGAGCGGGCACTAGCATGCTCGGGTGCTCAGTACTCGTAACTAGTGATGAGCGAGCACTACCATGCTCAGGTGCTCAGTACTCGTAACTAGTGATGAGCGAGCACTACCATGCTCGGGTGCTTGGTACTCGTAACGAGCAGTCAGACACTCGGACGGCCTCTGGATTTGGGAGTGGATAATTGGAACAAATTGACCTGCAATGTAGATTTTAGAGCCGCAGTAAGTCAATTTCTTTTGACGATTTTCGCCGTTTATTTTAGCATTTGCAAAGTATCGGGTAAAATCTCCATTAAAGTGCAAAACAAAATTGTGGGGATATTGGTGCAGATCCGTAGAAAAACATTTTACAGAATATTTCTATGTGTGAACATAATTTAGGAATTCCCATGGAAATGTAGAACAATGGAACGTGTCGAGTAATAAAGAGCAATCAAGTAACAGAGAGGTCCAAGCTAACCTTTAATAATATGTCCAAAGCTGAAGATGAATCTATATAGACACAGACATTCACATCTGAGAAATTTAATTAACAGCAACATGTCCATCTTCCTGTGATCTGCAGCTAATCAAGAGATGGACTGGTAGTATAACGTGTTTAATTAGATTGTCACAAGTGTTGAAATCTGCTGTCGACGGATGAGATTGTGTTCGGCGCTCAACATTAAGGTATTCCACGGAGAAACATATTTAGATTAAGCACTATATATCTATATATTCAGATTTAGTGTAACAATTTCATTTAGCTGATGGATTGAGGGCTGGATACAAAGTTGTACAGATGATGTTCATCCTTAACATTTTCATATTACTGCTGATGGTACTTCAGTGCCAGCAAGACAGCGTGAACCTCTGCGAGCTGCAATACGGAATTAGCTAATGCTTCATACAGTCCTTCTATGTCTTCTAGTTTAATTGTTTCATGGATTGCGTTCCGGGCAAGCAATTTATATACAAGTGTGCCAAAAAAAACACAAAGCAAAAAATAAAGAAAAAGATTCTGCAAGATATTCTTTCTTACCCTACCAATCTATTAGTGGAAGCTGCTAAAATACAGTCATATGAAAAAGTTTGGGCACCCCTATTAATGTTAACCTTTTTTCTTTATAACAATTTGGGTTTTTGCAGCAGCTATTTCAGTTTCATATATCTAATAACTGATGGACTCAGTAATATTTCTGGATTGAAATGAGGTTTATTGTACTAACAGAAAATGTGCAATCCGCATTTAAACAAAATTTGACCGGTGCAAAAGTATGGGCACCCTTATCAATTTCTTGATTTGAACACTCCTAACTACTTTTTACTGACTTACTAAACCACTAAATTGTTTTTGTAACCTCATTGAGCTTTGAACTTCATAGGCAGGTGTATCCAATCATGAGAAAAGGTGTTTAAGGTGGCCACTTGCAAGTTGTTCTCCTATTTCAATCTCCTATGAAGAGTGGCATCATGGGCTCCTCAAAACAACTCTCAAATGATCTGAAAACAAAGATTATTCTACATAGTTGTTCAGGGGAAGGTACAAAAAGTTGTCTGAGATTTAAACTGTCAGTTTCCACTGTGAGGAACATAGTAAGGAAATGGAAGAACACAGGTACAGTTCTTGTTAAGCCCAGAAGTGGCAGGCCAAGAAAAATATCAGAAAGGCAGAGAAGAAGAATGGTGAGAACAGTCAAGGACAATCCACAGACCACCTCCAAAGACCTGCAGCATCATCTTGCTGCAGATGGTGTCAATGTGCATCACTCAACAATACAGCGCACTTTGCACAAAGAGAAGCTGTATGGGAGAGTGATGCGAAAGAAGCCGTTTCTGCAAGCACACCACAAACAGAGTCGCCTGAGGTATGCAAAGCACATTTGGACAAGCCAGTTACATTTTGGAAGAAGGTCCTGTGGACTGATGAAACAAAGATTGAGTTGTTTGGTCATACAAAAAGGCGTTATGCATGGAGGCAAAAAAACACGGCATTCCAAGGAAAGCACTTGCTACCCACAGTAAAATTTGGTGGCGGTTCCATCATGCTTTGGGGCTGTGTGGCCAATGCCGGCACCGGGAATCGTGTAAAAGTTGAGGGTCGCATGGATTCAACTCAGTATCAGCAGATTCTTGACAATAATGTGCAAGAATCAGTGACGAAGTAGAAGTTACGCAGGGGATGGATATTTCAGCAAGACAATGATCCAAAACACCGCTCCAAATCTACTCAGGCATTCATGCAGAGGAACAATTACAATGTTCTGGAATGGCCATCCCAGTCCCCAGACCTGAATATCATTGAAAATTTGTGGGATGATTTGAAGCGGCTGTCCATGCTCGGCGACCATCAAACTTAACTGAACTGGAATTGTTTTGTAAACAGGAATGGTCAAATCTACCTTCATCCAGGATCCAGGAACTCATTAAAAGCTACAGGAAGCGACTAGAGGCTGTTATTTTTGCAAAAGGAGGATCTGCAAAATATTAATATCCCTTTTATGTTGAGGTGCCCATACTTTTTCACCTGTCAAATTTTGTTTAAATGCGGATTGCACATTTTTTGTTAGTACAATAAACCTCATTTCAATCCAGAAATATTACTCAGGCCATCAGTTATTAGATATATGAAACTGAAATAGCAAAAACCCAAATTGTTATAAAGAAAAAAGGTTAACATTAATAGGGGTGCCCAAACTTTTTCATATGACTGTATATACTTGGCTGAACACAGCTGCTATATCTGCCACTATGGACACTGAATGGAGGGGTTAGAAGCACATGATGTCACAAGGAGGTTTTTACAAACATCGCAGACTGTCATGTTGGCGTCAGGGTCTGTGGAGACTACAGTTTCTGGCTCTCTGCCTGCTAACCTCTCTAAAGTCTTTGATCAGAGCAGTGAGACTCTGGCGTCCACCAACAGACTTGTAGTTCATAGGCAGGCTAGCAAGAGCTGATCTCTGCGGAGAAATCATACTTTATATAGGGGGAGTGTGGGGCCATCATACTGTATACAGGGGAAGTGTGCAGCCATCATACTGTTTATAGGGGGAGTGTGGGGCCAGCATACTGTATATAGGGGGAGTGTGCGGCCATCATACTGTATATAGGGAGTGTGTGTGACCATCATACTGTATATAGGGGAAGTGTGGGACCATCATACTGTATATAGGGGAAGTGAGTGACCATCATACTGAATATAGGGGGAGTGTGGGCCATCATACTGTATATAGGGGGAGTGTGGGGCTATCATACTGTATATAGGGGGAGTGTGGGGCCATCATACTGTATATAGGGGGGAGTGTGGGGCCATCATACGGTATATAGGGAGAGTGTGGGGCCATCATACTGTATATAGAAGGAGTGTGGGGCCATCATACTGTATATAGGGGGAGTGAGTGGCCATCATACTGTATATAGGGGGAGTGTGGGGCCATCATACTGTATATAGCAGGACTGTGGGGTAATTATACTGTATATAGGGGAGCTGTGGGGACATCATACTGTATATGGGAAAGCTGTGGGGCCATCATAATGATCGTAGTGGGCTTTGAGGGTATTATACTAATTATAGAGGACTTGTTGGCTATAAAAATCTATATAGGGGGGCTGTGGCACCTTCATACTGCATATAGAGGGACTGTGGAGCTATCATACTGCATATAGGGGGGCTGTGGAGCAATGATACCATATATAGGGGGCAGTGGGGCCATGATACTGTATAAAGGGGGCTGTGGGGCCATGATACTGTATATAAGGAGGCTTTGGGGCCATCATAATGTATGTAGTGGGTTTTGGGGATTATTATACTAAGTATAGAGAACTTGTAAGCTATAATACTTTATATATAATGAGGGGGATGTGCTGGCATCAATGTATACAGAGGAACTGTAGGGCCATGATAGTTCATATAGGGGCCTATGTAGCCATCAACTAATATATACATCTCAGTGTATGTATGTATGTGTATGTATGTGCATGTGTGTGTGCATGTGTGTCTGCATGTGTGTGTGCATGTGTGTGTGCATGTGTGCGTGTGCGTGTGTATGTATGTATGTATGTATGTATGTATGTCCGCTAAAGGAATTCGAACCGTCGCATTTACAATCACGAAATTTTGCACAGACGCCTCATGTGACTCAGGGAACGTCATAGACTATGACGGGCAAACAGACCTACGGGCAAAGAGACAGCCCTGGAAAACAGACAGCCCTGGAAAACAGACAGCCCTGGAAAACAGACAGCCCTGGAAAACAGACAGCCCTGGAAAACAGACAGCCGGGGAAAGAGACAGACCGGGAGAGAGACAGACCGGGAGAGAGACAGACCGGGAGAGAGACAGACCGGGAGAGAGACAGACCGGGAGAGAGACAGACCGGGAGAGAGACAGACCGGGAGAGAGACAGACCGGGAGAGAGACAGACCGGGAGAGAGACAGACCGGGAGAGAGACAGACCGGGAGAGAGACAGACCGGGAGAGAGACAGACCGGGAGAGAGACAGACCGGGAGAAAGACAGAAAAAGACAGATATACAGGCAGAGACCGGGAGAGAGACAGTTACTATCCCGGGCAACGCCCGGGTACTACAGCTAGTATTGTATAAAAGGGGATTGTGGGCCATGATACTGTATGTTCAGGAACTGTGGGTCTCCAAATTGTATATTTGGTGGTTGTGGGGTCAGTATCATCATACAGTGTATAGAAGAGTTTTATACTATACATAGGGAACTCTGTGGCCACCATACTTTATATAGGGGGCTGTGGGATTGAAGTACACTAGGCAACTGCAATACAATACTATTTTCTTGTAGCACCTACACAACCTCTGTTATACCGTACTGCCCAGGCCTAAATTTAACAGTACAATCTGTGCCCTAATAGTATTTTACGGGATTTTCTAAGTGGCCACGGACCCCATCTTAGTTTTAGATCACTGGGTTACACATAGGTCTATATTTCTCTTTTTCTACCCTACTTAAGCCATACTCTTCCCCCCAAAAAATCCACAAATGTAATTACTTTTTAATCTTCCCTGTATGCACGTTTTTGGTATTTCCATTTGGTTATTATGTAGCACTGACTTTCACACGTGATTATTGAGTGGTATGTACTGAGCTCAAGGTGTTAAAGACCGGTCCCACATGGAAGTTCAATTCACACTGAATGTCGGCGTCACAAGTGTGAATATAAGCTGCCCTCCAGATCCTTAACTACAACATTCCCTGTTAATTTAACATGCGGTGCACCTTCTTATCAGAAATCGCACTGCAGTAATGGTCTGGATGCAAAAATGTGACACCTGTTTTGGTCACCGTTTTGCTTCTTATAACATTTAAGGGCAAATATATTGGGTCACGGAGCATCAGCATATACTATACCCTCATCTGATTATAGAGAAGCACTTATAAGTGAGCCCCCAAATAACTGATATATAAGATCAGTTAAAGAGAATATGTCAGCAGGTTTTTGCTACCCTATTTTAGAGCACCATGATCTAGGGGCAGAAACTCTGATTCCGGCAATATGCTACTTACTGAGACGCTTGCTGCAGTTTTGATAATATTCTTGCTTTCTCTGCTGCAGATCTACAAGCTTTCTGAATTTTGACCTCTATATAACCCCACCCACATCACTGATTGGCAGTTTGTGTACACTGTGCATGGGCAGAAAGCTGCCAATCAACAGTGGGGGCGGGGTTATACAGAGCTCTTGAATATGGAGGACTTCCTGACAACAGGTTTATTCTAGTGATAATCTTCTGCTGATAAAACATAGATTTTAACAAGACTACAGTAAGCAGCCAAGTGAGTGATAAAGTGGGGGAAAATAAGTATTTTGCAAGTTTTCCTGCCTAATTTTTATCGTAGGTACATGATTCTCTTCCTGAGATCTTGGCTGATTTCTTTTGACTTTCCCATGAAGCTACCTAAAGAAGCAGTGTGCTTAAGGTGTGCATTAAAATACATCCACAGGTGTGTCTCTAATTATCTCAGATGTTGCCAATAAACCTATCAGAAGCTTCCAAAGACATGACATCATCATATGGGCTGTCCAATAGTCTTTAACGCCATAGTATTATTCGTGTATGTAAATATTTGACTTTGCAGAAAGTATAAAATTGCCTTAAAACATTCTCTCTCTCATTATTCTGGCATTTAGCAAATGGCAACTTCAACTGTGATAGACAAAATAAAAACAAAATCCAGAAAATCACACTCTATGATTTCTAAATAATTAATTTGCATTTTATTGCATGAAATAAGTATTTGATCTAAGTATTTGATCACCTACCAAACAGCAAGAATTCTGGCTCTCACAGACCTGATATTTTTCCTCCTACTCTGCACTCATTACCTATATTAATTGCACCTGTATGAGCTTGTTACCTGTATAATAGACTCCTATCCACACACTCAATCATTCCCACTCCAACCTTTCCACCATGGCCTAGACCAAATAACTGTCTAAGGACACCAAGGAAAAAAATGTAGACCTGCACAAGGCTGGGATGAAGAGAAAAGGCAAGCAGCTTGGTGAGAAGATAACAACTGTTGGAACAATAATTAGAATATAGAAAAATCATAGGATGACCGTCAATCTAAAGGCCCCGTTACACGCAACGACATTGCTAACGAGATGTCGTTGGGGGTCACGGAATTGATGACACACATCTGGCCTCGTTAGCAAGGTCATTGCGTGTGACACGTACGAGCGACCACTAACGATGCAAAATACTTACCAAATAATTGATTGTTGGCACGTCGTCCATTTCCAAAATATCGTTGCTGCTTTGGGACGCATGTTGTTCGTGGTTCCTGAGGCAGCACACATTGCTACGTGTGACACCCCAGGAACGACGTACAACAACGTACCTGCGTCCTCCGGCAACAAGGTGGGCGTGAATTTCATGCGGCTGCTCTCCACCACTCCGCTTCCATTGAATGCCTGCCGTGTGACGTCGCTGTGACTCCGCACAAACCGCCCCCTCTTAGAAAAGAGGCTGTTCGCCGGCCACAGCGACGTCGTTAGGAAGGTAAGTATGTGTGACGGGTACTAGCAATATTGTGCGCCACGGGCAGCAATTTTCCCATGACGTACAAACGACGGGGGCGGGTGCTTTCATGAGCGACATCGCTAGCGTGTAAACAGCCTTTACCTGTATAATAGACTCCTGTCCACACACTCAATCAATCCCACTCCAACCTTTCCACCATGGCCTAGACCAAATAACTGTCTAAGGACACCAAGGAAAAAATTGTAGACCTGCACAAGGCTGGGATGGGCTACAAGAGAAAAGGCAAGCAGCTTGGTGAGAAGATAACAACTGTTGGAACAATAATTAGAAAATAAAAGAAACACAGGATGACTGTCAGTCTTACTCTGGGGCTGGGGTTCCATGCAAGATCTTGTCTCGTGGGGTAAGAATGATTCTGAGAAAGTTGAAAATTACAGACCTCTTCATTATTTGTAGGTGGGAAAACTTGCAAAATAGGCAGTGTAACAAATAGTTATTTTGCCCACTGTACATGATTGAAATCAGGGTCTCAATTAAGATGGCAAAATCCCCTTAACGGCCGTTTATAGCAGTGGAAATGGATACACCACCAGAAATGAGGTTGTCAGAATGGGAAAAGTTTAAGCAAAAGATTCAGATTTTCATTCTTGTCATAACTTTATAAAACTAAAAGTTAGAGTAGGTTCATGCAGTTTCTGGACAGCTAACCTCTATATGGTATAATAATTCCATCCTCTACGGAAATCCCAATCACTCTCTAACCTAATTCTCTCGTCTCCACGGCCAACTAATCCCTTCATCGTTTCCCCGTGAAGGGGCGAGCACCCTATGATAAACCGTGCTAAAAAGTGTTAATTACTGTGAACTGGTGACAATCATCCAGACAATAATCATCCAGACAATCACTGGGGACATCAAATGTTCAAAAGCAAATTTTATATAATGAAGAATAGGCAAAAAAAAAAAAAAGTATAAACGTTCTCCAACAAAAGAAAAATGAACAAGCAGCAGAAACATGTTTTGTATAATAGAAAAAAAGAATGCCTTTCTCAGGTTCTTGACCCGAACGATGACCCATAGAAACTTGTACATCTCCCCGGCGCAGCACCCTGAAAACACTTAACAAATGTGCAAGATTCTATTCATTTCAATAAAAGCCAACATGAAACAGATGAAGAGATGGAGTTTAAAAAAACGTGAAATATATATATATATTTTTTTTTATAGATCAGAGGCCCAGAAAAGCCATGCAAAGCTTGGGAGAAATCCGGCAAGGGCACCAAGGAAACCAAAGTGTAAGGAAGCGCTCACAATGCTCTTGTGTCAGAAATGCATTCTTCACCCGTGTTTCAGAAGGAAGAATCTGAATACGGTGTCATGGCTGTTTAATTCTTGCCGTTCCCTTTGACAGATTATATAACAATGCACGCTATACATTTCTTGTAAAGCAGAAAGAAAAAGTCTGCGGGGTTTGGTTGGAGCAGCATGTACATCAGGCATACAAAAATTATACAATGAGTTATGAATATTATGGGAATATATTATTTTACAGAAGAATATCAAAGTAGCTTACCCTCGCCTTCAAAGCAACAACGCCATAATAGCATTATAATGATAGCGTCCGTCCATTGTCAGATCAGATTTTCGCGAGTGCATTAAATATACTTATGCTCACAGAAAACCAGATATGTTTTTTTAACACCGTGGTTGAACGGAAATAATTTCAGACCAAAAGAAAAAAAGAAAACTTGAGTCAAAATAATGAAAACTGTGTAATGTTTAGCTCTTTTGTTCTCTTTGGCGCATGCGCCAGGAAAGCTTGTATACGTCAGATGTATCCATAGCCTGCATTTATCCGATGAAAGAGGGCGGAAATATGGAGTATCCTTTTGGCCTCCTACAAGATGGTATTTAGTCAGCCACCAATTGTACAAGTTCTCCCACTTATAAAGATGAGGTCGGCCTGTAATTGACATCATAGGTGACCACAACTATGAGAGACAAAGTGAGAAAACTAATCCAGAAAATCACCGCGTCTGATTTGGAAGATTTTTTTTTGCAAATTATGGTGGAAGATAAGTGTTTAGTCACATAAAAACATGCAAGATTTCTGTCTCTCACAGACCTGTAACTTCTTATTTAGGAGGCTCCTCTGTCCTCTGCTCATTACCTGTAGTAACGGCACCTGTTTGAACTTGTTATCAGTATAAAAGACGCCTGTCCACAACCTCAAACAGTCACACTCCAAACTCCACTATGGTGAAGGCCAAAGAACTGTCAAAGGACACCAGAAACAAAATTGTAGCCCTGCACCAGGCTGGAAAGACGGAATCTGCAGTAGGCAAGCAGCTTGGTGAGATGAAATCAACTTTGGGAGCAATAATAAGAAAATGGAAGACATATCGATCTGGGGTTCCACGCAATATCTCACCCCGTGGGGTCAAAATGATCACAAGAACGGTGAGCAAAAATCCCAGAACCACACGGGGGGACCTAGTGAATGACCTGCATAGAGCTGGGACCACCGTTATAAAGGCAACAATCAGTAACTCACTATGCCGCCAGGGATCCTGGAGTGCCAGATGTGTTCTCCTGCTTAAGCCAATACATGTCCAAGCCCGTCTGAAGTTTGCTAGAGAGCATTTGGATTATCCAGTAAAGTACTGGGAGAATGTCATATGGTCTGATGAAACCAAGGTAGAACTGTTTGGTAGAAACACAACTCGTCGTGTTTGGATGAGACAGGATGCTGAGTTGCATCCAAAGAACACCATACCTACTGTGAAGCATGGGAGTGGCAACATCATGCTTTGGGGCTGTTTCTCTGCAAAGGGACCAGGACGACTGATCCGTGTACATGAAAGAATGAATGGGGTCATGTATGGTGAGATTTTGAGTGCAAACCTCTTTCCATCAGCAAGGGCATTTAAGATGAGAAGTGGCTGGGTCTTTCAGCGTGATAATGACCCCAAGCACACCACCAGGGCAACAAGACTTACCGAAAACGAAGAAAAATGAAGACTTACAGAAAACGTTTGCCCACTGTCATTGCCAACAAAGGATATATAACAAAATATTAAGATGAACTTTTGTTATTGACCAAATACTTATTTTCCACCATAATTTGCAAAAACAATTTTTGACAAATCAGACGCGGTGATTTCCTGGATTTTTTTCTCATTTTGTCTCTCATAGTTGTGGTCACCTATGATGTCAATTACAGGCAAATCTCATCTTTTTAAGTGGGAGAATTTGCACAATTGGTGGCTGACTAAATACTTTTTTGCCCCACTGTACATCTGTCTAGAAACACCTAATGTGGAAAGTAGCCTAATGGCGCTTTCACAGTACGCTGCTCTCCCCATTCAGTGGTCCTGTTGGGGCTTCCGTTTGAATTCCCCACAAAACCTACAGAGGCCGTCTGTCCTGCCACCATTGGCTGGACATCAATGCATTGTGCAACCTGCCCGGTCCTTCTGTTAGGTCGCTTTCACACTGCGTTCCTCTCCCCGTTCAGTGGTTTTGTCGGGGCTTCTGTCCGAAGCCCCTGCAAAACGGGATCGGATGTATGTTCAGACGTGGGCCACTGACTATAATCATGCAGACGGAGTCACAGTCTGCTCAGTCGTGCACCATTTTCGGGGTATACGCTTACTGGAGGCGGACACCCAGACATAGTCTACTACTGGATGTCTGCCTCCAATAGGCATATATCCTCAAAAATGGTGCGCAAAAGAGCACACGGTGACTTTGTCTGCAAAAATATAGTAAGTTGCCCCGTCGGCGCATACGCCCGAATCCCGTTTTGCTGGGACGTTTCGACGGATGCCCCGACAGGACCACTGACCAGAGAAAGAAACGCAGTGTGAAAGCGGCCTAACAGAAGGACTGGGCTTGTTGCACAATATATGCAGTGATGTACCGCCAGCAGTGGCAAGACAGATGGTCTCTACAGAGTCTGTGAAGAGGGACGGGTTGGTGCTAAACGCCCTCCCCCTTATCCAGCATCTACCCACTTCTCATGACATCTTAAATACATGCTTATGCAGCTGAGCCCACTTCTTACCCGATTCACATAAACACCCACTTGTATCTTCTGCAATTAGAGCTAACTCTGATGGTCTGGAGAAAGTGCAGCCGCTCCATTTGAGGTCCCCCAGTCTCCAGCAGCCGTTCTCTAATGATGAAATCTTGATGAGTTGGAGCATTGTCGTCCATGAAGATGACATTAGGCCGGTGTTGTTCATGCAGAGGCACAATGACTGGATTAATGATGTTATTCCAGTATTAGGGGCTGTCACTGTACCATTCACACAGTGTAGGGCAGTTCTGTAGTGACTAGAGACACTGGCCCACATTATAACACCATCACCATCAAAGGCTTGTGTGGTGACAACAGCGGCTGATGCATAGTGCTCTCCTTGACATCTCCAACATCGTTGGTGGTCATTATTTCTGCTCAGCTTGAATCATCTTTCATCAGTGATCAGCACTGAGCCCATTGGTGCCTCATCCAGCATAGAGTAGATGACGCCTGTGCCTGGTGGTGCAGTCAGGTACCCTTGCAGGTTGTCTAGCACGCAGACCACGGTGATGTAAATGGTTTTGAATGGTTTGACGTGCACTTGGGTGCCTCTCACTTCTCTTAAATGTGCCTAGAGTTGTGTGGCATTAATCATCTCTTTCTGAAGAGCATTGTTCACAATGTGGAGGTCATCAGTGTGGGATGTGACCAAGGACCTCCACTTCTCTGCCTTTCTGTGACTCTTCCAGTCTCTCTGTATCTCTGTACAACCTGCTGGTGACACTCTAAGCTCAGTGGCCACTTCCATGTGAGAACATCCTGCTTGAAGCTTCACAATGACAAGGTAGTGTTGATCAATTGTTAGGTTCCGTTTGGTCTCATGATGTCAAAATGTAAACAGCATGATGAGGAGGACTGTTTAACACCAATTCTAATTGAACCCTGAAATTTATTGGGCCATTAATGGATCAAACACTTGCCATGATTTTTGCCATTAAGCTCCTTGCTAGAGAACAGCTGTCACACGGTATTCAGCCCTAAACTCACTGAGTGTCATGGTGACTTCTGACCCTGTTTACACTGCAGAGTCTGACACGTCACACTATGGTTTCCCTGGTTCTTTTGAGTTGCACATTCAGACTCGGGTGTCTACCAGTTGTGTACTTATTAGTGATTAGTCGAGCAGGAATTAATGTCTGCAAGCCTGTGGATTGCTGCTAAGGTCACATGCAACTGGAGGAGTATCATAGCCGCCTCCAACCTTTGAAAGATGGTGGAGCCTGTTCCCCCACGCCGATTATAGCTTCATTTGTGATACTGGTCCTTGTCCTGTGGAGATCTTGTTCTGGTGATCTCCTGTGCATTATTTGGTATGTTTTCCCCTATTTATGTGGGATAAACCACTCCTGTCCCGGCCCTCCCCAGTGGTGTGGAGAGGGGGTATAGACCAGAGCTAATCAAAAGCTAGGGTTAGGAAGAGGGCCAAAGCATCGTCATCATTCGACATATCTTTGGGAAGAGGGACAGTGTAGGTGCCCCTGTTTCAATTTATCTCGTCACACTCTGTGACAACAGCAAGTTGTTGAAAAAGTTCTGACACAATGAACCGTTGGACTTGTGCACTCAAACGTTTAGAGAATGTCGCATTACATTCACCTGAAAAGGTTAGAGGACATTTTAGGATCATCCAGAAATTTCACCTGAAAGCCAAATATCCCTAACTTTTTGTGAGTAGTGTATATAAAAGCTGAGACGACTGTCACGGGTGGGTCACGTGTGACAATCATGTGGTTTCTGGCAATAGAAGGTCACAGCACAAAATACTCGTACTTTCTATCATTCCTGCTGTTAGTATTCATTGTAGGTAGCTTTCATCTCTCCCCCTTTTTTACTAAGCAGTAGCTCGCCTTCCACCCAGCTGCTGATCAGCACTATTTTCTTTGTGTTTAAATACTCCCTTCTTCCCTGAACTGGTGCTGGTGAATGTATTCAGTTCACTCTAGCTCTGGTTGCAAGCAAGTGGCTTGCTCTCATCTGTAGTATCATTGCTGAACTCCTGCTTGAGTCATCTGTGAATAAGCAGTTCATCACTTTCCTCTGTGTGTCCTCCTTGTATCTTCTTTTAGCGGTTAGTGGGGTTGACCCGTTCCCTATTTAGGGTCCAGCACTAGGGATACCTAGGTATCCGGCTTGGCGCATAAATATCTAGTGTAGTAAGGGACTCCAAGGACCAACAGTAGATTTAGTCAGGGGTCACCATCTCCCCCTTCCTTAGACACAGTGGTCCCCCTACCCTTACCTTTCGCCACTCGCTTGGTACTTCCCTGTACCTAGTGTAACGACACTCTAAGCCTAAAATTTTGGTTCAGATTCTAAATTTTGTAAAAAAAAAAAAAAAGGTGGAAAATACCCCAAATAATCACAAGAGGTGAACTAGGCCTATAAAATAATATAAGCCTATAGACACGTAAAGCATGTAGGCTTGCGACTTTCCCAGGTACACGCTAAATGTACATTACAAGTGGAATGTGAACATAGCCTAAGGGGCTTGACTTATTATTAGGGATGATCGAATACCGCAAATATTCGGCAACGCCCATAGTAGCCGAATAGGGCACCGCTATTCCACTATTTGCGAATATTTGATGCGCAGTGCAAGTCTATGGGAAACCCGAATAGTTGCCGAATAGCAACTATTCGGGCTTCCCATAGACTTACATTGCACATCGAATATTCACATAGCGGCGATCTATTCGTCAGATATTCGCGAAGCCGAATATTTTTGATATTCGATCAACCCTACTTATTATCAAGAATTTTATGCCATTTTACAACTAAAGCTTAAAAAAATGACCTGCTTATGAGTCTAACCATACACCCCCTTCAATTCCCGATCTTGTGCGTTTCCTGCTGTGATCATCACCATCATGTGGATCTTCATTTTGTTTCGAATTTGGGATTTTCCAATTTTTGGTTGTTTTTGTGTTTTTTTTTATTTTGCTGCGATGTATGATTTCATTTTTTTCTTTAAAAAAAAATGGAAATATTCAATAAAAATAATAATTAAAATTGTGTTTCTTTTATTTTGCTGCACTGTATGATTTCATTTTTTTCTTTAAATAAAAATGGAAAAATATTCAATAAAAGTATAAAAATAATAATTACAATTTTGTGTTTCTTTTATTTTGCAGCGATGTAGGATTTCATTTTTTTCTTTAAATAAAAATGGAAAAAATATTTAATAAAAATAATTAAAATTTTGTGTTTCTTTTATTTTGCTGCGATATATGATTTCATTTTTTTCTTTAAATAAAAATGGAAAAAATATTCAATAAAAATATAAAAATAATAATTACAATTGTGTTTCTTTTATTTTGCTACGATGTACGATTTCCTTTATTCTTTAATTCAAATTGAAAAAATATTCAATAAAAATATAAAAATAATTATTAAAATTTTGTGTTTCTTTTATTTTGCTACGATGTAGGATTTCATTTTTTTCTTTAAATAAAAATGGAAAAAATATTCAATAAAAATATAAAAATAATAATTAAAATTTTGTGTTTCTTTTATTTTGCTGCGATGTACGATTTCATTTTTTTCTTTAAATAAAAATGGAAAAAATATTCAATAAAAATATAAAAATAATAATTAAAATTTTGTGTTTCTTATTTTGCTGCGATGTACGATTTCATTTTTTTCTTTAAATAAAAATGGAAAAAATATTCAATGAAAATAATTAACATTTTGTTTCTTTTATTTTGCTACGATGTATGATTTCATTTTTTTCTTTAAATAAAAATGTGAAAAATATTCAAGAAAAATATTACAATTTTGTGTTTCTTTTATTTTGCTGCGATTTAGGATTTCATTTTTTTCTTTAAATAAAAATGGAAAAATATTCAATAAAAATAATAATTAAAAATTAAAATAAATCTAGGTTGGTAACTTTATCATATCCATTTTTCAGGAGGACTGGTCGGGATGCATATCGAGCCAGCGGGGATAACTAGCATTTTAAGTGAAGAGCTCCGAGCCTAAAACATGTAAATTTAAAGGAGGTTTGTTCCCCTGTGGATGATTTAAATGTTAAGTACATCTCCGAGTCTCAGATACACAAAATGGAATCTGAAAACTATTATCTCCGGTCGAAATGAACCTTCAATTTACTTACTGCACAGGAAGGGCAGATTCACTTCATTTTCACTGCCAGCAGGTTACCCTTTCTCTGTATAATAGGCTTCGCATGTGTAATTAACACATAAAGGCTGCTGCTGCCAGCTTTGCTTCAGGTGCATGCTGGTAGGAGTTTTCAGGACAACGGTGTGGGCTGCAATAGCTTTTAACATGGGGTTTGAAGATTAGCTATTCATTGACTGCCTGACAAAGACATGTTAAAAGGGGCGAAGGCCGGGCCCTGCTGTTGGGAGCACAGGTGTGGACAAAGCAAACATGTGGGTCATGTGGCCCGAGGAACACAGAAATTGATAGATAGACGCCATCAATAGACTCCTACCGGCTGTATTTGAGTCGGCATATTTGAAGAATGGAGCTGCTACATGAAATTGCTAATATAAAAAAGTATGATTGTGAAACCCGCAATTATCGGGATGGCTCTAATTGTGCTTTTAAAAAAACAAATGATTATCTTTTTTTTTCCAGGGCTTGAACTTTAATTAAGCTTGTAATCGCAGGCACGGTAATTGTCTGATACATATATTTAACACCAATTTATTTACCATTCGTTCGTCTGCGCGACTCGCTGGCACCTATTTGGTGTTTGACTGTGTGAAGGACGTGATGAAGCTGTGAGAGGAGGGGGGAACACGTCTCGCTAGCACAATGAGCTGTAACAAGGCCATTAGCACAACAAGCGGTGGGTCCTCCACCGGTCCTCGCGGGGTTAAACTCCTGAGAACACATGTCGTGCGTCCAGGCTTCATCCACATTTGTTTTCTCATTCAAGAGTCTACAATATTCTTATTTCTGTGGCTTTCCAACTCTAAAACCAAACCATCAAGTGTAATGACTTGTTACCCTTTGCTTTGTTGTTTGCTGATCAAGGCCCACCACCCATCATGATAACCAGTACTACAAACAGCTCTATAACCATTAAAGGGTTATTCCCATATTCATATATGGCTATTGGCTAACTAATTTACTGCTTATTAAAATTTGAATCTGTTTGTGAAGTTCGAACTAAAGTTTATGCAAATTAGTCCACATGTCCCATTCCAACGGCTACGACAATAGTCTGTGGCCACTATACGCGAGAGGGAGTATGGCCTCTTACCTGTTGACCTCTTTTGATTAAGGAAAAAGACTGATGGGACTTGTGTTCAGGCTTCATCCACATTTGTTTTATCATTTCTGGGGCTTTCCAACTCTAAAACCAAACTATCAAGTGCATTGTCCCTGTTACAACAAGCGGTAGGTTCTCCACCGGTCCTTGCGGGGTTAAACTCCTGAGAACACACGCCGTGCGTCCAAGCTTCATCCACATTTGTTTTCTCATTCAATAGTCTACAATATTCTTATTTCAGTGGCTTTCCAACTCTAAAACCAAACCATCAAGTGCAATGTTCCTGTCACCCTTTGCTTTGTGGTTTGCTGATGAAGGCCCACCACCTGTCATGGTAACCAGTGCTACAAACAGCCCTTAACCATTAAAGGATTATTCCCATCTTCCCAGATCTTGTAAAAACAGGCACTTTTACAATTTACTGCTTATTAAAATTTGCATCCGTTCATGAGGTATGAACTAAAGTTGGTGAGAATTGATTCCCATGTCCCATTCCATCAGCTACGATGAAACTCTCTGGCCACTGCATGGGAGAGGGAGTACGGCCTCTTACCTGCTGACCTGTATGGCTCTTTTTTTGATTAATGAAAAAGACCGATCGAACTTGCGTCCAGGCTTCAACCACATTTGTTTTCTCATTTCTGTGGCTTTCCAACTCTAAAACCAAACCATCAAGTGCAATGTTCCGGTTAGCCTTTGCTTTGTGGTTTGCTGATGAAGGCCCACCATCCATCATGATAACCAGTGCTACAAACAGCCCTATAACCATTAAAGGGTCATTCCCACCTTCATAGATGGCTATTGCCAAATATATCTTGTAAAAACAGGCACTTTTGCAATTTACTTCTTATTAAAATTTGCATCTGTTCTTGAGGTATCAACTAAAGTTGGTGAGAGTTGATTCACATGTCCAATTCCATCAGCTACGATGAAACTCTGCGGCCACTGCATGGGAGAGGGAGTACGGCCTCTTACCTGCTGATCTCTATTTCTCTTCTTTTGATTAAGGAAAAAGACTGATGGAACTTGCGTCCAGGCTTCATCCACATTTGTTTTCTCATTTCTGTGGCTTTCCAACTCTAAAACCAAACTATCAAGAGCATTGTCCCTTTTATCCTTTGCTTTGTGGTTTGCTGATGAAGGCACACAACCCATTATGGTAACCAGTGCTACAAACAGCCCTATAACCATTAAAGGGTCATTCCCACCTTCATAGATGGCTATTGCCAAATATATCTTGTAAAAACAGGCACTTTTGCAATTTACTGCTTATTAAAATTTGCATCCGTACTTGAGGTATTAACTAAACTTGGTGTAAATTGATCCGCATGTCCCATTCCAATGGCTACGACGATAGTCTGTGGCAACTGGAGGGGAGAGAGAGTACGGCCTCTTACCTGCTGACCTCTATGGAGCTCTTCAATTGATTTAGGAAAAAGATTGCTGGAACATGCGTCCAGGCTTCACCCACATTTGTTTTCTCATTCAATAGTCTACAATATTGGTATTTCTGTGGCTTTCCAACTCCAAAACCAAACCATCAAGTGCAATGTTCCTGTCACCCTTTGCTTTGTGGTTTGCTGATGAACACCCACCATCCATCATGGTAGCCAGTGATAAGTTGGTGAGAATTGGTCCGCATGTTCAACTCCATCGGCTGCAGCAATAGTCTGTGGCTACTATATGGGAGAGGGAGTACAGCCTCTTACCTCCTGACCTCTATGGCTCGTCTTATGATTAACAAAAACGACTGATGGTACTTTCTAAACATGCAAGTGTGAACAGGTGCATACTGAACATGAGATATATTATAACAAAGACAGTTACACTCTGAAATGCTAAATTATGTTAACAATGAATATAGGAATATGAACATGCATTACTGCTAAAAGAAATACATATAGTAATTGAGATACTTAACATATAAAAATGGACAGTTTTATGTGAGCCCAACAGCCAACATCAAGGCGTATCTCTTAATGTTGGGTCCCTATCTATTCTTATGCCTCACTTTTGGTAAAAGACCTCCAATTTATGGGTGGATAGGAACCTGCTTCTTTTGATTAGCCAGCCTGGTGTGAAAGCATTGTCGCGTAACCCACATGTGAGTAAGAGATGTTACTCCCTCTCTCTCCAGGACAGCAGTTAAGAGGCATTACGCCCTCCTCTCCTGTGCAGCGGTAACAAACTCATGTCGTTACAGCTAGAAGGGGCCCTGCATATAAATTTGCGCCAACTATAATATTATCACTTTTATTTTGTTACAGCTTGCTGCCTAGGAGTCCGACCACATCTGCTGTCTAGGTTGAAGGCACTGCGCTGAAGTTAATTTGAATCCCGGCCAAGCACCAATCTCACGGACGGTAGAATTGGCAATGCAGCGAAGGCCAATTGGTATTAAAATTGCATAGTCACATTTAAGAGAAAAGTTGCCGAAACTGCCTAATTTTTGCAGAAGCTGTCAGCAATAAAATAGTTTTTATGGTCTTCTGAGTCACCCACAAAAAAAAGATGTTCTTGAAAAGATAAATTAGGAAGGTTGGATTTTTTTTTACCATGCTTAATATTTTGTTTTGTTGGGAGATAAGCCGATGATATGTTAATGATGGAATCCAGTGAAAAAGTCGTCAGCCAAACAACGAATAAGTCAACAAGCACTTGATGTACGGTCAATGGCCAACACATGACTAAGCCAACAGTGAGGAGGAGGAAGGAAGATCAAAGATAAATCACATAGGGAGAGGTGGCAAAGGATATTGGGCAATGGGCTAAGCGGAGGAACTGAGGATAGAAAAAGATAGTTATGAACAAAAAGATCATTAAAGAGGTGGTTCACTACTTATTTTTTCCAAGCCACATCGATATAATATCGAGAAACCAGGCTTCTCTCAAACATCTTGTGTTGACAATCGTGCCTGTGAGCAGCGCTATTGTGGTCCGCTCATCCCCATTGGGTGACCCCCGGGCTCCGTGACCGGTGATGTCACATCAACTTCCAGTTGACCTGACATCACCGCGGCCGACCCCAGTCTCTCTGAGTGACTGGGCTGCGGGCGGCGTTTCACCGCTCATCACAGCTCAGCATCTCCCTGCTCTCTCCTTCACTGCAGAGCGCTGCAATCAGGAGCGAAGTACAAGAAGCAACGGGATGAAGCTAAAAAGGGAGGAGATTCAGATTAGACATTAGCAAAAACTTTCTGACAGTGAGGGCAGTTAAGAGTGGAACAGGCAACCATGGGAGGTAGTGAGCTCTCCATCAATGGAAATCTTCAAGCGGAAGCTGGATAAACATATAGCTGGGATGATTTAAGAGAATCTGAACTTGCAGGGGGTTGGACACGATGGCCCTTGAGGTCCCTTCCAACTCTACCATTCTATGATTTTATGGGCTGTGACGAGTGGTAAAACGCTGCCCACAGTCCAGTCACTCACAGAAGCTTGAGGCTGGTCGGGGTGATGTCGGATCAACTGGAAGTTGACCTGACTTCACCAGACATCAAATGTTACGGAGCTCGGCAGTCATGAGAAGGGGATGAGCGGACCACAATAGCACTGCTCACAGGCTACATTGGAAACACAAGGTATTTGAGAGAAGCCTTGTTTCTCGATGTGGCTTGAAAAAATAAGTAGTGAACCACCTCTTTAATAAAAGGTCCAGAAATATCATGTAAGTTAAAGTGGAACCTCAACTTAGGTAGTCATTTGCCTCTTGATCCTCCTTTTGGGTACTAGTCAAATACGCACACTAATTAAGCCCCATACAGTTACTTCTAAGGCTCATGCATTAAACATAATTTATAGGAGCAATGTATAGTATGAGCTTAATTTTTAAGTGACCCAAGTACTTTTTCTATGTGAACAACCTCTTTATTGATTTCAATGTCTCGAAAATAACAAGCCGATATCTCAATGCTTAGGTATTATCAAGGATTTACAACCCCGATTTAAAAAAGTAGGGACGTTCTATAAAATGTTACAAAAGTAAGAATGAAATAATTTGGAATCTCTTATAGCCATATTTTATTCACAACAGAACAAAGACCACAGAACAGGAGGTTTTAAAGTAAATCATTTACAAATTGAGGACCTCAACACATCTCAAAAAAGTTGGGTTTGGGCCATGACTACATTGTGTAGCATCTGCTCTTCTTTTACAACAGTCTGTAAATGTCTGGGAGGTGAGGAGACCAAATGCTGGAGTCTTGGGAGAGGAACATTATTTTATTCTTGTCTGATGCAGGCTTTTCGCCGCTCCACAGTCCGGGGTCTTCTTTGCTGCATTTGTCATTTTATGAGAACCAAATGTTTTGTTATTGATGAAGATCTGGACTGCAGGAAGCCAATTAATCACCTGAACTCTTCTTCTGTAAAGGCATGGTGTTGTGATGGATGCAGTATGTGGTTTAGTCTTGCTGAAATATGCAAGGTCTTCCCTGAAAAAGACATTGTCTGGATAGGAGTATATGTTGTTCTGAATCCTGTATAGCATTGATCATTTATTTCATGATAGGCACCAACGTAGGTTAACTCCATACTATCAGTGACGCAGGCTTTTGATATCTGAGCTGATAAACTGGATGGTCCCTCTCTTCTTGAGTCCTCAGGACATAACGTCCATAGCCACATTTTGATTTATCCAGCCACAGAACAGTTTTCCATTTTGCCTCAGTCCATTTTAAGTAAGCTTTGGCGTAGAGTAGATGGAAGAGTTTCTGAATTGTGTAAATATATTGTTGCGTTCTTGCATCATTGAGCTTTAAAAGGGTATTCCCATCTCCAAATACTATCCCGATATGTAGTAGGTGTAATAATAATAATATTTGCAAATACCTCCAATTATAAATGTATTACATTCAATATCCAAGGATAAGGCAAAAAGTGCACTATTTCTAAAAATTTTATGTTATTAGTTGTGTGTTAAAACAACAATCACATCAATAATGTACAATTAGAAAAACAAATGGGTTTCGAGAACTAAGTTATATAAAGATACAAAATTAATCATCACTTCCATAAGCAGCACATACAATAAAATTACCATTTCAATTTCATGGACAATTAATAATTTAGTTCTTACATATATAAGGTCAATAATCAGATATCAATAATTAATGGTAACTGTAGAAAAAAACTTGCTAGTGTAAAAATAGCTGCCCAGAATTAGTTAAAATACCAGTTAGTGATGGTAATATTGCTACACGTTCCGATTTATTGAAGTAAAGGCAATTGTATATTATGCATAATAGTATTGTAATAATAATATGTAGGAATATAGTATTGCTGGATAAACCAACTAACTTACATCAACTAATAATAATAATACTTTTATTACTACACTAATATACCATACAACAATAATATATAATAAGAGGTTTCATTATTGTAACCCATAGCATTAAATTAGCCACAAGTGAATAAGGGGTTAATCAATTGTGTGCCTACCGAATTCAGTGCAGGGAAGCTGGAGCCTGAACTACCGAGAACTACGATGATAATGCCCAACGCGCGTTTCCACCTTCTTCTTCAGGAGTCGTGCCGGAACATGCGTTGGGCCTCATCATCGTGGTTCCAGCTTCCTTGCACTGAATACAATGCCCTGCACATGACGTAAAATACATGCTATACGAGAAGAACTATACTTCCTTTTTAATTGGAGGTATTTGCTAATATTATAATATTATTATTAATACACCGACTACATATTGGAATACCTTTCATTTGTGGAGTGTACGGCAAAAAACATTTCTCTAAGTTCTCCTAGTCCCTTGCAGTGATTTGCATGACCAAATCATAACATTTATTAATACAATACGGCTGGAGGACCCATAGACCATGAGAATCCAATATTGACAGTTGGCTGTGTCCTTTGAATTTCTCTGGAATCTCTGAATTTTTTGATGATATCATGATCTGTAGATGGTGGGATGTTCAAAGTTTTTGCAATTCAATCTTGAGGAACATTTTTTTAAATGTGTTCCACAGCTTTTACAACCAGAAGTTTAAAAATTGGTGACCACCGACCATCTTTGCTTTTAAGAGACTCTGCCTTTCTAACATGATCTTCTTTTTATACAGCTATGTGGCCTAGTTGATAACTGACCCTCCAGCTGTTTTTCCTTAACCTTTTCACAACGTTTTGAGATGTGTTGCAGTCATCAATTTCTAAATGAGTTAATTTTTTTCAAAATGAAATGTAAAAATGTCTCATTTCAGCTTCTGACCTGAATTCTATGTTTTGCTGTGAATAAAATATGGCTTTAAGAGATTTACAAATCATTGTATTCTTGTTTTCTTTATATTTTGCACAATGTTCCATCCTTTTTTGAATTAGGGCTATAGATCACTTCAATAGGAGCTTTGTTACAGAACCATAGAATGGCCTCTACAGTGTATGGCAATGGGGTGTCCCGATTCCATATACTCTATCTTTAGAATGCCATGGAACTTGCAAAAAGCTGGACAGGGGTACTGGTTGTTGGACCCCATGATCTGATATTGAGTGCCTATTCTAAAGTTATGCCATCAACATTCAATTAAAGGGTGACCCCTTTAAAGAGGACCAACCACCAGGATTTTCATATATAAGCTAAAGTCAGTGCTATACTGGTGCTACCATGCTGATTCTATACATACCTTTAGTTGTGAGATCGCATGTATAGTTTCTGAAAAATAGGCAAGTGAAGTTTGTGAAATGCACTGTTATTTGATGATAGCAGCTGCAGAATATTTAATACATGGGTCTGGTTTTCCTAGTTATTCACACCCCTATATCCCTGCCTGTCCTTCCTCCCCCTGTTTCTGTTACTACAGGGGGAGGAGGAAGGACTGGGGAAGGGAAGACCGGGGGAGGGAAAACCCCGGGGGAGGGAAGACCAGGGGAGAAAAGAAGACCGGGGGAGAAAAGAAGACCGGGGGAGAAAAGAAAAGAAGACCGGGGGAGAAAAGAAGACCGGGGGAGAAAAGAAAAGAAGACCGGGGGAGAAAAGAAGACCGGGGGAGAAAAGAAAAGAAGACCGGGGGAGAAAAGAAGACCGGGGGAGAAAAGACCGTCGGAGAAAAGACCGAAAGACCGTCGGAGAAAAGACCGTCGGAGAAAAGACCGTCGGAGAAAAGACCGTCGGAGAAAAGACCGTCGGAGAAAAGACCGTCGGAGAAAAGACCGTCGGAGAAAAGACCGTCGGAGAAAAGACCGTCGGAGAAAAGAGCGGGGGAGAAAAGAGCGGGGGAGAAAAGAGCGGGGGACAAAAGAGCGGGGGACAAAAGAGCGGGGGACAAAAGACCGGGGGACAAAAGACCGGGGGACAAAAGACCGGGGGACAAAAGACCGGGGGACAAAAGACCGGGGGACAAAAGACCGGGGGACAAAAGACCGGGGGACAAAAGACCGGGGGACAAAAGACCGGGGGACAAAAGACCGGGGGACAAAAGACCGGGGGACAAAAGACCGGGGGACAAAGGGCCGGGGGAGAAAGGACCGGGGGAGAAAGGACCGGGGGAGAAAGGACCGGGGGAGAAAAGACCGTCGGAGAAAAGACCGGGGGAGAGAAGACCGGGGGAGAAAAGACCGGGGGAGAAAAGACCGGGGGAGAAAAGACCGGGGGAGAAAGGAGAGGGGGAGAAAGGACAGGGGGAAAAAGGACAGGCAGGAAGACAGGGGCAGAAATAACTAGCAAAACCCAAACCACCTATTAGATACTCTGTAGCTGCTATCAATCAAGTAACAGTGCATTTCACAAACTTTGCTTGCCTGTATTTCAGAAAGTATACATCCGATCTCACATCTAGAGATATCTTTAGAATCAGCATGATAGCGCCAGTATAGCACTGGCTTTAGTTTATATAGGAAAATCCTGGTGGTTGGTCCTCTTTAATGCTGCTGATAAACAGGTCTTAACTTAGGCATCAAAACTTCTTTTTCTGAGGATTGTGACTTCCCATAGAACTGATTATTCAAAATATTTATTTATTTATTTTTACAAAACTAGTGTAAATTGGCCAAATGGAAAAACTACAACTGATAAATAAATGATAATAATGATGGATTTACTTATTGGACTCGCTAAGGCAATAAGTTACATACCCACAGTAACACGATTACCTACATACTGTACATCAGTAATCACAAAAACTGAGCTGCCAATTAACTGCGAGGCCTGTAAGGTATATACCCCAGATATCACGTGTGGTGTGTGATCATCTACCCCCGCAGAGTCGGTGTCGGACAATGACAAACGAGTCAACGTTGATCGTATTCCTGCTGAAATAGTGGGCTCAGTGTTATGTCGCTGGGAGCTGAAGGCTCAGGATGGCAGTGCAAGCTCAGGAAAGACCGTGCGACGTACCAGGAATCGGATTTCTTAGCAACCAAGCTAATGTGAAAATAATAACATATTAGATATTCTTACTATATGTGCTTCCCGCTAACAGTGACAGCAAACATTTGCATCTAGCCCTAACCCCCTGTCACCACTTAGCTGCAGCTTTTTATGTGGAAATATCATGGACTACAGTCTCCTATAAGCCACTTGGGTGTTTAGCACATATTTAAAATCTATTAGTAAATATTAATATTTTAATATTTAATAGATTTTTAAATATTTTATGTTTAAATTGGATCTTATACTTATAAAGCAAATGCACTTTTATTTATTTTTATTTATTTATTTATTTTTTTATTTTATTTTTTTTAAGTGTGGAGCCTTAATTTCCTCACCCAATCTCATACTGTTTGTTAGAAAATAGGGGGAAGAAATGAGTGACAGCATACAGGAGTGTTTGTAGTCTGCAACCATAGCGCTGGGTACATGCAATATGCAAAAGTTTTATCAAGAGAACACAAGTCTATGAGCTTTGAAAGGGTACTTGGTAACTAAAGTGCGATCTGTTCACAGGACCCTGCACTGTATATGAGTTAGAAGAGACTGCAGCAGCAGGGCCTGAAACAGGGAGAGGCACAGCTGTGGCAAAGTCAGGTGTCAGGAGTGAGACATCGGGCAATCAACTGATTGGCCCTGGAGATGCATTTTTCAAAGGGTTGGTCAACACCTTTATCATAACTTGTACTCGAGCAAGGAAAGAGAAGAAAAGATAGTCAATAAACTGTGCATGCCCTTTAAAAGAGACTAAACATTATAGTTTTCTGAGACATAGCTCTATTAATTGATAAATATATACTAAATTATTTATTACTGGAGTTCAGATGTTTCCGAATCCGTTGACTCATCCTGTCTCATCCGTTTCTCCTGAAGACTACATTCCTGGTCTTCAGATGTTTCAGCTTCCCTTGATTCAGCCTGTCTCATCAGTTTCTCCTGAAGACGACGTTCCCAGTATTCGAATGTTTCAGCTTCCCTTGATTAAGACAGTCTTATACGGTTCTACTGAAGATGATGTGACGCCCTGGCCTATCAGGTCGTCACAGGGTATTGTGCAATCTGCCCTCTGCACAGTATCCACTCTTCCTTGGTTACGGGGTCCTGGTCCTTTGGTGTTGCTAACAGCTTAGCTAGTCAAAATCCTAGGAACACTTTACACTGTTCCCACCAGACACACCATTGGGGGGCCTGAAAGGAATAGGGCCGCCCATATGGGGGGTTGGTGAGGGGTAAGTGAGAAAGTGACAGTGGAGCAGAAGGAGAGTGAAGTGAACCAGGAGAGGAAGGAGGCTGAGGTGACTCTCTGAGAGGGAGAGGTCACCGGCATTGGAGCAGGGCTCCTGTAGTTACTAGGTGGCAGACGTTGGTCTGGTCCTGGTAGGAGCTGGAACCCCGGTCGCAGGGGATTATGTCAAGGGGCACGGACTGCCGAGGAGGGCATCCAGCGTCCTTGAGCTATCACCGGGCAGAGGCCAGGGCATGACGGGGTACGTGAACCCTAGGCCAGAAAGTAGATTCACGCGTTCCGGTAATTTACCCGATGGGGGTGAAGACTTCAAGATTCATCCCCAACCTGCTCCAAAATCGGAGTACTAGCGCACCAATGGGATAGGACTTTCTCAATACAGTCCAAAGAACCCTGAGAGCAAGCTCACTCCGTTAGCCATACGGTTGAGCAGGACCCAAAGAGTTTTATACCT
The DNA here is from genome assembly GCF_048569485.1 of Anomaloglossus baeobatrachus. Taxonomy (NCBI): domain Eukaryota; kingdom Metazoa; phylum Chordata; class Amphibia; order Anura; family Aromobatidae; genus Anomaloglossus; species Anomaloglossus baeobatrachus. The sequence goes on from NC_134361.1 coordinate 186,828,743, forward strand.
GAGGGTCCAAATAGAGACAAAGGGGCCAAGGAAAAGGCCACAGGCTAACAGCAACACCAAGGGCATAGACCCAAGCGTGCTCCCTCCAAGCTGCAGTGGTGCTCAGAACTCTGGTTTACAAGCACTTACAAGGTGTTGTTATTCCTGGACTGAGTACACTGAAAAACCCTTTTCCTATCCCCAACGGCACCCCAAGCACCAACCATCCAACGGGCCCAGGGACACAAACCCCCTACCCACGGAGGGGTTAAACATCCGGCTGCTACACCCCCGCCGCCGGGCTCCCCAACGGCAGCACTGGTCCCTCACATTACCACACACCGTGGATGGCGTCACGAACTTCCTAACCCCCTTTGTATGTAGCCCACCTCTTCTTTTAATTCGAGAGTCCGCGCGGACCCCCCGGATCCGGAGACCCCCTCAAGCCACTGCGGCTCCAGATCCGAGCGTCTCGACCGTTGGCACGGGGGCGCTACAATGACGTTCCGGATGTTCAGATGTGTCAGCTCCCTTTGATTCCACCTGTCTCATTCGTTTCTCCTGAAGACAAAGTTCCCAGAGTTCAGATCACTTCCGGGGGCGGGTGGATGGGGTTTTTCCATTTTATGTTGCTTGGTGCACACTAAATCCGATCATGCTGTTGCTACCCACAGTGAGAGCCGTTCAAACACTGCGAGCAGCCCGCACTAGGCTGAGCACTTAGCGTACCCTAACACAGCAATGCTCAAGCAAGTGGTTTGCATACGTAAATCACCCAAACTCTGTTTTTATTGGAAAGTCTATGTTTGTTAAACCTCGGGTTTCCTCATATGCTAAATAGTTGCCAGTCACATTAATGAATAAGATAGCCAAGATGATTGTCTATAAAATGATGGTATTCTCAATTGAACGCTGTAGTGGATGGTGAAATATGGAGACTGAAAGTCAAAAGTTCAATATATTAATACTCTTTTGGTGTCATTGAATATAAATTAAGCTTTTCTTATATAAAAATGGACAAATCCAAAGAGAATGCATTAATAAATAGAATACTACAAAGTATCTAAAAAAATGACTTTAAAGAAAATATTTTGTAAACATACTTTATGATAAATATATATACACACACACATATAGATATATAGACATTTATTTTATTTTTACAGTATTTTCAACATTTCAACAGACTCGGCATTCATGAAGCTTGGCCAAGATGAATTACCTGTTGCCCTCAAGGAGCCCCCACTTTTGACTCCTAGTTGGTGGGAGGGCAGAGGGCATCTATTCCTTATTGCCCATCACATGAAGTGCCACAATCCGTCGGTGTCACTGTCACACATTGATTGGCCAGCGACACTAATATTTTGCATGGCTCACATGGTGTGCACTTGTGTAGAGTGAAGGCATGCCCACTAGTTAAGTTCTGGTCCGTAACATGCATACTTGCAGTCACGTGACCAAAGTTCCTGGCTCAGAAACCGGTAAATTCTCACAGCGCACATTGCACACATTGTGAGGATTCACAAGTCTACAATCACCTAGACTTATCATTTTAGATCAGACAACCCTTTCAACTGAGAATTTGTCACTGCTCTTGTTCTGATGGTATTTGTAACTCATTTTCTAAACTCTTCTGGGTGGATATATTCCAAGACACCACATTAAAGTTGAGCTGAACTCTGATGTGGTCATGTCATGGCAGTCTCTCTGCATATGAGACATTTTTAGGACTTGAGAGTCATTTCAATTCTTGACTCTCAATATAAAACAGGTTTCCTTTCCTTTGGCAGTCGTAGGGTTAATGTCAGTATTCCTTGCCAGCAAGCAGTCTCATTACCATCTCAAATGTTTACGGTTTGAGGACCACTCCCAGTCCCAGTCCCTTTATATACCCTCGGCTACCAGCAAAAGGTGCCGGTTATTCTCTGATCTCTTTGCTATTTGGATGCTGGTCCTGGAGGTGGAAGGAGCTGCAGAAACCCTCTGTTGAAGTTTCTGTGGTGGTTGCCGTCTTGGTGCTGACTGTATTGTTCAGTTGTAGTGTTTTCCCCTTGTCTGTCTTCCTTCCCTGGTGTGTGGTTCCAGTGCAGTGGTGGGGCTAGTATCCTCTACCTGCCCACTCACTAGCCAGGACTATTGTTAGGGTCTCTCAGGGCTCTGTCGGCGACAGTTTGAGGAACCTGTATAGGGACATGCTAGAAGTGCAGGGTACAGCAGCAGGTAAGTGGAGGAGGTGTCCATCCTCCCTCTCACGAGTCTTAGGGCCCTCCATTGTTAAAGTGTCTCCAGTGTTCCCCTTATTTGTCAAGCTGTAACCCCTGGTGTTGTGTGTTTTAGTTTACACTGGACCTTTTCCAAGTCCGTAGCGTGGCAGGTCATGAATCAGATCAAGTAACTTTTTCTTTGTATCCGGTCTAAAAATGTGCACTCTTTAAAAGTCCCAAGTTCCCGCTCCTCCCATCCTCATTCTTACATATGGAGGAACATACTATACTATGTAACATTTCCTTAGCCATTCAAATCTTAATAAAAGTTTTAATTAGCAACTTTCCCTTAATATAGAAAGTCTGGAGACAACATGAATCAGAATTTCAACAGGAATTCTGTTAGAATTGTAAAGTTTTTGTGTGTTTTTTTTTTTTTTTTACTTAAAAGCAACATACAGAGAATTCACAAAGGAGTTAATATAAAAAAAAAAAACGCATTTGGGTTTCCAAGCAAACATTTTTTTCTTATGCAGCATCATTAGTGTAAAAGTTAAAAGCACAAACAGAGCAGTGGGAGAACCTTCCACTGTTTTCCATGTCTCCCACCGTGCGGCTTCCTTAGTAACTTAATTATAAAATGTGATGAGGCATCAGCTCGCGGAGGACAGAGCGCACTGCGGCCTTTCTCACTGGAGGATAAGGAGCTACGGGCTCAAGGAATCCTGGAGCGTCTGTTTGACTTACGTGTCTCCTCGCCGTCGTGTTGATGCTACTTTACACAGCAATTAAACTCATTAAAAGCGCACCCAATTAAAAGCCTCTCCGTCCAAATCTTCGCCGTACAAAGGTTCATACAACTTTACATCAAAGTTTACTGAAAAAAATCGGATGCGATAAACACCGCTGCGGAAATCGTTGCGAAAAAAAAAAAAAATAGTCATGCATTTTACCAATTGACCCGCTGTGGAGTTCACATCTCAATTTATATATATACTAGCTGTAGTACCCGGGCGTTGCTCAGGATAGTCTCTGTCTCTCTGTCTCTCTCCCAGTCTCTGTATCGCTGTCTGTCTCTTTCCTTGTCTGTCTGTTTCTATCTCTCTGTCTGTATTTGTATCAGTCTGTCTCTATCTCTGTGTCTCTGTGTCTGTCTGTCTGTCTCTCTATCTGTGTCTCTGTGTCCCTCTGTCTCTCTCTTTCCCCGCCTGTCTCTAGCTCTCTGTTTCTTTCCCCATCTGTCTCTTTTTAGGTCTGTCTCTTTCCCAGGTCTGTCTCTTCCCCCGTCTATCTCCCCATCTCTTTTCCTGTCTCTTTCCCTGTCTGTCTTTGTCCATCTCTTTGTCTGTGTCTTTTCCTGTCTGTCTCTTTCCCTGTCTATCTTTATCAAGGTCTGTCGCTTTCCCCATCTATCTTTGGGTGTCTCTCTGGCTGTCTCCTCTTTCCCTGTCTGCCTGTCTCTTTCCCAGTCTGTCTCTTTCCCCGTCTGTCTCTGTCTGTCTCTTTCACCGTCTGTCTCTTTCACCGTATGTCTGTCTGTCTCTATCTATCTCTCTATCTCTTTCCGTGTCTGTATCTCTCTCTGTCCGTCTCTCTCTATCAGTCTCCCCACCGACATCTTATTACCTCACACATAAGCTTCTTATACTAAAAATGTCTTTTGTTCTTATAGCAACCACTCACAGCTGCTATTAAAACCAGTAGTTCCAGGCTCCATTTACTTTAATGGAGGCATGTTTTTTGGAGAGTAACTCTAAAGCGCGGGGTTGAATTTTCTTGTCAAAACATAGTCTATGACATTCCCTGGGTCACATGGGGTGTCTGTGCAAAATTTTGTGATTGTAAATGCGACAGTGCGGATTTCTTTAGCGGACATACACACACACATACACTCAGCTTTATATATTAGATTGTTCACAGTCTTTGCAATCTAAGCTGGTGGCCCCCTGCCTACTTACTGCAGCGATCGTGTGGGATACATGATTGACTTTACCGCTGCAGACAATCATCTGGAAGCATGGATGGCAAATTGAGATCAATTATGGGTTGTAGGGGTCATGTTAGCCGGCACTAACGGACAACACAAGGGCCGCAGCACTGGAGCGGAGCCAAATTGAAGAGGTGAGCCTCCATTATTTTGTTTTGTGGAATTTGTCAATTGTTTTCATCAGGTCTCAGTATTTTTTTATGTTTTTTTTTCTCTGCTCACTACTGCCCTCTATGGTTTACTGTCGTTTTATTACTTGGGAGAAGTGGGAAAAGTGACTTTTTCTGGAGGCGGTCTGATAAATGAACATTTAACAATAACAGGATCTTGATGGGACAATTGATGATCTCTTCTTTACAAAGGTCATCAATATAACATTGGTGGTGGTCCCACAGCAGACACCCCCACTGATCAGCAGAAATCTGCTCCGGCAGAGACAGGACATAAGCGAGGTGTGGGGTGGAGCACAGCAGCTGTTGAGTACTGAAGGATATCACACATTTTCTTGAAACAACATCACTCGCCACCAATCAATGTACAAGTGTGCGGTGTTCTGCCCCATACATTGCTTATATCCATAGCTGCTGTCTGAGCAAATTTCAGCTGACCGGTAGAGGTGCCCGTTTTTGGACCCCCATCAATTTCATATTGATGACTTACCCAATAGATTAAAGGGAACCTGTCTTTGGATGTTCATTATCCTTACCTAATGTTCGGTGCGGAGAAGACGGTCGGATGGGCGTCTTTTTTTTTCAGGTCCCGCGCCTCCTCTTTCGGCCATCTTTGTCCTCCTTCTGAAGCTGGTGTGGTGAGGCGTTTTACGTCATCTACACTAGCCGACAGTGAGGTCCTGCGCAGGTGCACTTTGATCTGCCCTACTCAGGGAAGATCAAAGTGCGACTGCGCAGGACCTCACTGTCGGCTAGTGTAGATGATGTAGAACGCATCATCCACACCAGCTTCAGAAGGAGGACAAAGATGGCGGAAAGAGGAGGCACGGGACCCGGAGAAAGGAGACGCCCATCCGACCGCAGTAGCTGAGTATATGTCATGCCAATTAGTGGACAGCCCCTTTAATATAATCAATGCAGTTTAAATTGTAAAATCTGATGCCCTGTAAATCACATTGCTGTGCCCTAACAACCTGCAAAAATTATGTCTTTGTACATTGAAAAAGCCTTGTAGACCTGGGATACTGGAATTAAACTCACCAGCAGTAGTCCAACAGGTGTGGAGGAAGAACGGGGATGTAAACATGTTGCCAGTACATCGGGAATAACATAGCAGATGATCCATGGATACAGGCAGTCAGCTGCAAGAAAAGGAACATTTTAGTAGGAAACCGGAAGACAGCAATAACAACAGCTCAATAGAAATGAATATAACAGATCTTACTATAAATATTCTTTTACATATGTAACACAAAAAAAGTAAAAACTATCATTTTTCTCCAAACCTATGGTCTCCTTTGCATCACACATATTTTGTATCTTCTTTATGAGTCTATAAGGTTCTGATCACACTGATACCATAGATTCTGCTTTTCTTTGCTCGATGTGTGACCCCAGCTAGGATCTCATTTTTAAGACATTGCTCCATGGGTAGGAAAATAGGCAAAGTAGCCCATACTAGCCAAATCAGAGATGTTGGGGCCAATTCATCAAAGCTATTATGCCAGAAAACTGGGAGAAAAGACACAATTCTTTTTTTTTTTTGCGCAGCTTAGACTTTTGGCATTTTCACACATTTCAAGCACTAGTTTGAATCAGGTTTGTCAAAATGTGAGGAGCTGTGGAGGAGCCTGGGGAGGACCGGTTGTGGCCTTAGTTGCCTGTTTAAGTTATCGAAAGTGCTAGCGTTTTGTACGGCAGACATGCTTCTCCAGTTTCTGCCATGGTGCATTGAGCCGCACAGCACTCAGAAGGCACACCAAATTCATTAAGAGGCATTTTGCACTCCGGCAAGACTGGCGTCGCGTGAGCATGCGCTATTCTACTCTGGATGAACCGCCCTCTTGTCTTCAGATGGGTCATTGCTTTGGTTCGTATGAGCCATTTTGCATTTTTATTTTCCTCGTGAAGCACTGCCATAAAAATAAAATTCCATACCGAGTTGGGTTTCTTCAATGTGTCGTTTGCCCTTAAGCTGCATTGAAAGAATCTCTTTCAGCCAACCAGTACCCTACTGTGTACCAACGAGGGGCAAGAACCCCGGAATCAGTGTTGTCAACATTTGGGCCTCAGGTTTGCCTGGTATGAGTTACTTTGCCTATTGCTCAATAACTGCTCTGCAAATTAATCCTGTTCTGACTTGGTGCAGGCGGTCGTATCCAAGTTTGGCTATTAGGATATGTCCACTCAAAAGTTTGGAGGTCATAATATTTCTGAAACACATCTATGGGAGACATAATCAGAGGCTGAATCTGAACTATCTTGGGTCCGCGTGCAGATTAGCTCCATACAAAACCACTTCAGTAAGTTGCAAGTCTCTTAGTGAATTAGTTTTGAAAACCAAAAATCTGTGGCTGTGTGATAGACAACATGGATTACCCATTGCAAAAAATGGCTGGTGGTTTGTGTGCAGTTCATGCAGATATCAGCTCAGAGTTTGGGCTGAAACGCACATAACAAAAAATAAAAAAATGTAACCATACTATGAGGAGCTGGCCACAGACTAAAGACTATTGGACCAATGGATGCCGAGCGGACTGCTGTTAACAAAATAGAATGTATTAACAAAAATGTATTCTGCACACAAAAACCACAAAACAAATAGATAGAAATGTAATTATTAAAAGGCAAAAACTAAGCAATAGAAGCATTTCACAACATATATTTCAACACCACAGATATTCCACACAGATTTAACTAAATTGGCCAAGTAATGTGCTCCGTCTGTCTCTTTCCCCATCTGCCTGTCTCTGTCTGTCTCTTTCTTTGTCTCTATCTCTCTGTTTCTTTCCCCATCTGTCTCTTTCCAGGTCTGTCTCTTTCCAGGTCTGTCTCTTTCCAGGTCTGTCTCTTTCCAGGTCTGTCTCTTTCCAGGTCTGTCTCTTTCCAGGTCTGTCTCGTTCCAGGTCTGTCTCTTTCCAGGTCTGTCTCTTTCCCAGTCTGTTGCCCCATCTCTTTGTCTGTGTCTTTTCCTGTCTGTCTCTTTCCCTATCTGTCTGTCTTTGACTGTCTCTATTTCTCCTTGTCTTTCCCCGTCTGTCTCTATCAAGGTCTGTGTCTTTCCCCATCTATGTTTGTCTGTCTCTCTGGCTGTCTCCTCCTTCCCTGTCTCTGTCCCTGTCTGCATGTCTGTCTGTCTCTTTCCCCATCTGTCTCTTTCCATGTCTGTCTTTTATCAGGTCTGTCTGTCTGTCTCTTTCACCGTCTGTCTCTGTCTGTCTCTTTCACCGTTTGTCTCTGTCTGTCTCTTTCCCTGTCTGTCTCTTTCCCTGTCTGTCTCTTTCCCTGTCTGTCTCTATCTTTCAGTCTCTTTCCCTGTCTGTCTCTGTCTGTCTCGCTCTATCCGTCTCCCCACTGACATCTTATTACCTCACATATAAGCTTCTTATACTATGAATGTCTTTTGTTGCTATAGCAACCACTCACAGTTCCTACTAATAACCTGTAGTTCCAGGCTCCATATACTTTAATGAAGGCATGTTTTTTGGAGAGTAACTGTAAAACGCGGGGTTACATTTTCCTGTCGAAACATAGTCTACGACGTTCCCTGGGTCACATGAGGTGTCTGTGCAAAATGTTGTGATTGTAAATGCGACGGTGTGGATACACTTTTCGTTTCACTTTTTCCCCATTATGTAGATAGGGACAAAATTGATTGGTAAATTGGAACGCGCGGGGTTAAAATTTCTCCTCACAACATAGCCTATGACACTCTCAGGGTCCAGACATGTGAGTGTGCAAAATTTTGTGGCTGTAGCTGCGACGGTGCAGATGCCAATCCCGGACACACACACACACACACAGACAGCTTTATATATTAGATTGCTTGCTCATCAGTTTAAGGTACACAATTTGAAGGGGAAGGGGTTGCAACCGTGTCATCCTAGTTGTCCTCCATGGACTTTAAAAAAATCAGACATGCAGTAGGATTTATTGTCCTGCTGGAGACTGGGATTCTGGAACCTTCATACAGAAAATTTCTAAGGGGCTGGTTGTGATGAGTACTCCTGCCCATCCAGGGGGCTGATCCCAGTAGAGCAGGGGTCCCCAACTCATAGCTCGTGAGCCACATGTGGCTCGCCTGCTCCTGACATGTGGCTCATCGTCAGTCACCAGAAATGCAGCTGTATAGGGCCGCGGATACATCTGTTTCTCAGGGCCGGCGTTTATTGGTGGGCAGACTGGGTAGCTGATCCAGAGCCCCACGCTCTGAGGGACCCTTAACCTTTCAATCATAAACTTTCCGCAGTTGCAGAATGACCTTTAGTGACATCATAGTTATGTGACTCACCAAAGGCTAAAGCTTTTCTAGGCCAGCCGAAGATGACATTTACAATAATTTTATATGAGGGCGCTGCGGTGGGAGAGGAGGGTATTACTTTACAAGGAACATTATGGGAAAGTGGAGGACTTTTATGGGGCACATTATGGGTCAATGAGGGACATTAATGATTGGAGCTGGACAAATGTGCCACGGTCGTCATATCTGTCGTCTGGAGGAGAATAAGGACTGTTGCTGCCGACTACAGCTGGATACAAGGGCTAAGGTCACGGTATCTGTCGTCTGGAGGAGATTGTATAGTCTGTATGTGACTACAGACTATACTGGAGGAAGATATAAAAGCTGTGGGCCTTGTACGGGGGCAGTGGAACTACCAATCCCGGCTTGGGATCTCGTGGACTGGGGGCATCTCATTTTGGCTATCAAACTGGAGTTGCTGTAAGACCATGGACGAAAGAAATAAAAATAATTCCACTGTTAACCTGCCTAGGTGATTAATACAACTAACAAACCTCAGAACTTCACACATACCTTTAGACAACAGTTCCAAAAAATGAGTGTTTTCTTCCTAAAAGTGGATTTTCGACTAGATATGCATCTTATTAGCAAGGTCCAAGTTAGAGAATTCCGAGTAGGACTATATATCTTCTGACTGTGTACATTACATTTCTAGAGCAAACATGGTCTGACCGGGTTGGACAGCTCAGTGGGATCGGGTGTGAGCCTCGTGGTATTATGCTTTATTCCTTCTATCTGTGTTAGATCAGTGAAATGACAAATTAAGCAAACAGTTTATGTGTGTATGATCATGCGCTCATAATAGAAGGAGCCGCGTCTGTGGAGTTGGGAAGCTTCCAGTGACAAGGTCTTGCCTTCCGCTGAGCACAGTTTGAGTTAAAATAATGCAGCTTGTTCTTTCTGATGAACCATGCCGAGCGTGGTACGCGTCTTACGTCGACTGGCAGCCCACCAGATTCTCGGATGCACATCGGGTATGTCTCTTTAACACAATCTGCCTATCTAGTCAGTGCACTTGCTCTTCGCGGTATCACAGTGATGTACAAGGAAAAAAAAAATAAAAGTTAATACAGAAATAGTTGAGTTCATCTGAGCAGAAAACCAGTTGGAAATTCTATTTCTGGCTCTCGGGAAGGTGGAAGGTAACCAGCGCAATAATTACAATTATCACTTGTATTGATGTCCTCTTTTTATCGCTACCATCACACACAGTTTTCAGCAGCATTTTTTTCCCCTTTGGGTCAAAAATTGCTTGTAAAAAGGATATAATTTTATATGTGTTTTCTGGTATTTATTTTTATGCTTTTAATGTGCTTGCCATTTCTGGTTACATTTCTATATTTTTTTGTACTTATATTTTTATTGAATATGTTGCATAAGAAAACAAAAAATAGTAAAGTTTAGTAGTGAAATAAAAGAAATGTGTATAGTAAAACTAGCGAAGGATGAGATGATGTTAAAGGGAACCTGTCAGGTCCAATATGCAGCCAGAATCACGAGCAGTTCTGGGTGCATATATCTAATCGCTGCCTAACTGTGCCTGTATACACTAGCATAGATAAAGAGATCTATAGAAAAAGTATTACTAAAGATCTTATATTGTATGCTAATGAGCGCGGGGACTAGTCCCCTGGGTGTTAGTTCCTTGGCTAGTCGGCACCATTAGCATCCCTGTGGGTGTGCTATCATGCTAATGAATACGCAGCATCACAGGATGATCTCGCTCACCTCTTCGCCGCCATTGCCACCCAACATTGGATTTCGGCTCAGTGAGTATGATCCCGGAGTTTCGGTCATGCGCACTACTTCAGTTTGAAGCCAGGACACGTACACCTGGCTTCATAGTGCACATGACCGAACCTCCGAGGTCATGCGCAATGAGCCGAAATCCAGCGTCAGGTGGCACTGGCAGCGGAGAGGTGAGTGACATAATCATGTGACGCTGCACATTCATCAGCATGTTAGCATACCCACAGGGGTGTACTAACATGCTAATGGGGGCGACTAGCTAGGGGAACTAACGCCTAGAGGACTAGTCCCCTCGCTCATTAGCATACGGTAAAAGATCTTAAGAAATCTATAGAAAAAGTATTTCTATATCTATGCTAGTGTATACAGGGACGGTTAGGCAGAGATTAGCAATATACACCCAGAACTGCTCATGGTTCTGGGTGCATATTGGACCTGACAGGTTCCCTTTAATTACCACAGATCCTGTTGATGATCATAGCAGAACACACACAAGATCACGAACGTGAAGGATCTCACTAGCGTACTATGAAACAGGAGCGTAACGTTTGCTCTCTAGCCAATAAAAGCAAACATAATAAAAAAAAAATAGAAGCAAAAACAAAAAAAAAATCTTAGAAACAAAAGTGGAAAAAGGGAGAGGCAGGAGTAGAGTTATATAGACTTTATACATAATAAACACAAGATACAAAAAATAAATTTAGTGATAAAAACAATGTATTATGATAATTATTTTCCAAACATCTGACCGCAGCAGTTTTTGATCAACATTTGGGGCAAAAAGTGGCAACAAATGGAAAAATAAATACATGGGCTTTTTTCCCCAAATGACCACGTTTTTGGAGAGAAAAGGATATCTTAAAGGGAGTCTGTCTGCAAGTTTTTACTATGTGATCTGAGAGCAGCATGATACACTGGCAGAGACTTTGATTCAAGTGATGTGTCACTTTCTGGGCTGTGTTATTGTTTCAATAAAATTACTGTTTCTTCAGCAGGAGATTATCACTACAGCACTAGGTGTCTCCTGTCTCCTAGTCATTTGCTGTATAACCCCGCCCCCACCCCTGCTTAGCAGCTTTCTATCAATGTACAGTGTACACAGGAAGCTGCCAATTAGTGGTGTGGGCGGGGTTATACAGGGCTCAGAACTCTGACTACTGCTAGATCTACCGCAGAAAAATTTGTGATTGCATAAAAATAACAGCATGCAGGCCTGAAAGGTCTCTGATTCTACATCATGCTGTTATCCGATAACGGTGGTTTAACATCAGCGTTTTTCTGCCGCACTGCCAGATCCGGCATAAGTGTAGTACAGTTCAATACAGTTCACTGGCAAGCTCCAATCACATGCGGTCATGTGACCAGAGCATGTGACAGCATGTGACCGGGGCTTGCCGCGCTGCTTGTGAACTGTATTGTACTGTACTGCCCTTATGCCGGATCTGGCAGTGCGGCAGAAAACCGCCCATGTGAAACCAGCCTTACATAGCAAAAATCTGTTGACAGATTCCCTTTAAATGGGTTGATAATGAAGCCAGTAGAATGTGTTACAGGGGTTATACAGGCTAAAATGTGACTCTGTGGCTGCAGACTTATGAATCCTCCGAAAGCATACACTGTGCGCTGCAAGGATTTCCCGGTTTCATAGGTGGGAGCGGCGGTAACGTATCGGCGGTCAAGTGACTGGAATTGTGCGCTATGCACATTCCCAGCCAAAACACGACTAGTGGGCGTGGCCCCACTCCATACAAATGTATGGAACAGGTGTGATCGACTAGTGGGCGTGGCCGTCCTGTGGGTGCAGCCTTGGTCCGTACAAATGTTCAGAGTTGGCATGTTTGACTAGTGAGTATGGCAGTCCAGTGGGCACAGCCTTGTTCCATACAAATGTATGGACTGGGCATGTTCGACAAGTGGGCGCGTGGCCGTCCTGCACAGCCTTGTACAATACAAATGTATGGACTGGGCGCGTTCAACTAGTGGGTGTAGCCATCCAGTGGGCACAGTCTTGCTCCATACAAATGTATGGACTAGACATGTTCGACTAGTGGGCGTGGCCGTCCTGTGGGCACAGCCTTGCTCCATACAAATGTGCAGACTGGGCGCTTTCGACTAGTGGACGTGGCCGTCCAGTGGGCATAGCCTTCCTCCATACAAATGTATGGACTGGGCATGTTCAATTCGTGGGCACAGCCTAGCTCCATACATTTGAATGGCACAAGGCAGCGCCCATTTGTCGCATTCTGGCTGAGAATGTGCATAGCGCACAATTGCGGTCACATGACCACCGTTTTTTGACCCAATAACGGCAAATCCTCACACCGCACTGCATCACATTGAGTTATTGCAAACTTATCACTTTAGCCCCGACAACCCTTTTAAGAGTTTATTATACCTTACATATAAGAAAAATAATGCAAGCCATCTATCTAAAGCATCTACATACAAAAGTGGTATCTAATAATTTGGGATTTAAAATGTTGACAAAAAGCCAATGTACTGACTCGACCCATCTTTTCCGATGAGTATGGCGTTTCAAGTATATAAATTAGAAAGTCTAAAATACACAAATAAGCTAATAGATGGGAACTTTCCCTCCCAAGAAAGCCAATTATTTTTGTATTTCTAGTCATTCAATGACAACATTGGTATATGTGCCTGATCATCAGTCACCCACATTGCATCGGCCCCCTGTGACATAGTGATTCACTTAAGCCATCAAGCAGCAGGATTGCTTGGCTTGTGTATAAGAATTACGAGATCATGAGCCAATTGGGGTTTTGGAAAAAAAAAATAAAATAAAAAAAATACATAGATGCCTCCATGGAAGAGACGCGTCACAGATATGTTCCAGACAAAATCAGGTCAGTGTCTTCTAGAAGAGAAATGAGTAATTGAGGAATTTGTGAGGCCAAGGACGCCTACTTAATCTTCACCAGGGCCAACTGATGACCAATATCGGCAACGTGAGAAGCCAACACTTCCACCATTAATGATGCCCTCGGTAGACCACGATGCTCAGTCATAGTTTTATAAGGAAATGTGAACCTTAAAAATTAGATGAATCCATTACGACAACATTGTGAAGGAATGGAGACATCAAGACCACCGAAAAAACCCATACTTGACCCATCTAATATCCATTCTGTACAACTTCACACCACTTAACTTCTGACCTCCCGTTATCAGGAGGACACATTAACAGACCTAAATTCCATTACACCACCCATACATTTGAGGAATGGCTGTGATAATACACATCTGTACCCAGCTCATTTTTCACCAAGGACTAGTGCGAAATCTCTCTTTCATCCGGCTGCTCTGCCCGTTGTAAAAATGAACCCAATCTGCAAAATTACGGGTTTCACTAATAATCCGTCATTTGTAAATTTAGAAAATCAACGACGCTATTCATTTTTCATTCAGCCGGATGACATATTGTTCAGTGTTTGAAGCGCAACGTTCAAAACATTATGAATGGATTCTGCCAAAAGTTGTCTGTGTGAGACAACTTGAAAGGCATTAATTACCTTGTTGAATGGAGGTTAGGCTCCTCCGTTGGAGCGAGCGCAACAAAACACACAGAGCACGGTGACACGGAAACATTATCCGCAACTATCTAAGAGGCTTCACAATTAACTCTGGCTGTAGGAAAGACGACACCGTCTCACACACCTAGGTGATGGAGAATATTAAGAAAATGCAGCCTGGAATGATGACAAGTGAGAGATGATGCTTGGGAAATCGGATTTTAAAAGCCGTCTGTTTCAATGAAAGATTTGCAAGTAATGGAATATGTGAAACATCTGTTCACCTACAGATGTAGAATAGCTGAGCTCTAGGGATGTAGGCGAGCATAGGTCATAATCTGGCATTGCACTGGACTGCAGGAACATCTACTTCATTGTCATATTGAGCCGTTGTCTCAATACACAAAGAGGGCAAGCTGGAAACATTAGGATTAAGCTGTCCTCACTGTCAAGCTGCCGAACAGCATGAAATCCTGCCAATCTCCATCATTTTACTGTGAAACAATAAGGAAAAACAAGGGAGGGGAGAAGAAGAGTCACGGTAAAGAGTCCACTGGGTGGCAACCAACTGGTTTGGCCCCACCTAGCTCAGCTTCAGTTTCAGCTTTGAGTGTAGTGCTGGCGTCCCTGCACTGCCCTGTCTCACCCCAGTAGGGAAGATGACTAACCGCCGCGACCAGTCTGCGTCCTCCTTCGCACTTCGTGAGTTGATACACACGGCACTTCTGGGGTGGTGCTCAAGTAGGGTCCAAAACCGTCTCAAGTAGATGTAGAAACTTGGCACTCAAGAACTTGTAGGACCAGCACAAGCACAGACATTTGCCACATAGACAGCGGTGGACACTGCGTCATACCTAGCTACGCCAGTTGCCAAGTTGCTACACCTTCTGAGGACTCCCTGCACGCACACTGATGAAGGTCTTTGACCAAAACGTCTGTGCTTGCGCTTGTCCTAAACGTTCTTCTCAATAAAAGACCACTATTCACATTTATCTTGAGTGCCATGTTTCTACATCTCTTTCGCACTTCAACGGTCGCCCATGTGCTCCTCTACCTCATCCTCCCAGGAACTGTGCACACCACACAGGTCCCCTGGGAATGTGCTTACGGCACTGCTCTGCTCTTAAAGGGCCGGCATGCCCACTGTACCTGTCTGCTCCAGCCATCCTGTATGCATCAGCTATCCAGGCTGCACCTGCCAACATTAAAGACTGTGTCCATCCCTGTGCTCCCTGCCCTGGGGGGCTGCTTCCACAGTACCTGAAACTGCCCGGGAAGTGGTTCCTGGCGTCCACTTCAGTGGTTGCTTGGTTAAGCGCCTTCTAGGGGGGGTCAAGGCTATGCCACCCCAGTGGGTAGGACAAAGTGGCTAAAGGACTTTTTGAATCAGTTAGCGCAGTGGGACGTCAGACTGGAGAATGAGGGGCCTAGCAGTATACGAAAAAGCTCAGGTGCCAGGAAAGTCGTCGGTCGGTAAATTCTATTATGGAACAAAGTCTGGAGAAAACCTCGTCGGAGTCAGAAGCGGTGCCCATGTCATGCGAGTTGAAAGTAGCCTTGTAACAAAATCAAGTAAAGTTCCGCTGTTTGAAGAAAGTATTTCTGTGTCTGATTTATTGATTCAGTGGAAGAATGGACTGTGGTGAAAGCATCCCTGCAGTGGAGCGGCATCCGGGCGGCAAGGGGTTACCAGACGGCTGCGCTGTGGCCTGACAACCCCTGTATACACGACTACTACTGCCTGCCCTGTCCTCTCTACACCCTTCTACGTGACAGTAAGCCTGGGTCCCTCCTGTGGTCAAATGATTCCACTCCTACTACTGCTCACCCCAACATCAGTGAGCGTTACAGTTTCCGCAAGCCATGGACTCCGCTGACTCCGACTATCCTGGCTGCACCCCCAGGATTCAAGACTGTACCTGCCTGCTCCTGTGTCTATCCCTGTGTTCCCTGCCCTGGGGGTCAGCTGCCACATTCCGGGACAGTGCCCTGGGAGTGGTACCTGGCGTTCAACTCAGTGGTTGTTTAGCTAAGTCCCTCACACGTCAGGGTAAACCCAGGTCCCCCCTGTGGTCCAGTGGGTCCACTCCTACTACTGCGTGCCCCAACACCGCTGAGGATTACATAGAGATGGGTGAAGAAAAGCTGGAAAAAAAGGTGGCCTAGTGGAATCCTTCCTCTGTAACCAACACAATGGAGTTTTTCAGAGTAAACCATAGCGCTCTGTAATGAGGGACCCTGCTGGGCCTTCATTTTGCCCAAATATGATGACAGGTTTCTGTTCTAAACAATATCTAGCAATATCGATGTAGGTGGACATCAAAAGCAGAAGGCCCCAATGAAAGAACAGTATATGGGCCCTTTTCTGTAACCTATATATGTCTGTGAGAGAAGCTGCTTACTGCTTTGGAGGTTAAAGTGGGCCCCTTTGTGTCATGGACCCCTATGCACCTACACAGATTGCAGCAATGGTATGTCCGCCTGTGGTAGTACATAACCATATACCGGCTTCATGCATTGTACTGACTGAGAGAAAACTGTGGCTCCAGCAGTAATTTTAAGGTGCAAGTTACCCAAATGCAGTTGATTTTGGAGCAACTGGGCACTTTGGTAGCCCGTTATTCTTGTTTTTAATAGCAGTACATCTGACCACCTTGTTTTGAAACCTCAAAATGCCTCTTTTGTTTTGTTGTACATTTATTTATTTTACTCACTTATATAGCGCTATTAATTCCACAGGGCTTCACAGAGTGATCATCACTGTCCCCATTTGGGGCTCACAATCTACATTCCTTATCAGTATGATCTTTGCAGTGTGAAAGGAAACCAGAGAACATGGATGAAATCCACACAATCAATAACAGAACATACAAACTCCTTGCAGATGTTGTCCTTGGTGGAATTTGAACCCAGGACCTCGGCACTGCAAAACTGTAGTGCTAACCACTGAGCCATTGCACTGTCCTAAAAGGCTTATTGGTGATATAGAAAGAACCCTTCCCTGCTTGTGGTTTATCCCTTTCTCTTTAGGACCCTGTGGATTTCCTCACCTTCTTAGCTGTTAATCTTCAGCACTTCCCTTTGTATCTTTAAATACCCTCATTCCCCCTTACCCTGTGCTGGTGATAGGTCTAATACCCTTAACAAGTCTTCAGTGCAAGCAGTCGGCTTGTATTCATCTGGAGAAACTTTGTTGTTGCTGCAGTTCCTCTCCCTGAGTCATCTGCAGATAAGTTATTTATTTACTTTCCCCTGGGTGTTATTCCATGTGTGTTCTTTAGAGCTTAGTGGGGTTGACTAAGCACTTATCCCATCCATTCCATATTTAAGGCCCAGTCACACACAACGACTTACCAGCGATCCCGAAAACAATGCGACCTGATAGGGATCACGAGTAAGTCGCTGGGAGGTCGAAGGTGAGATGTCACACAGTCAGATCTTACCAGCGATGCAGGAACAATACAGGTCGCAGTAGCGACCTGTATAACGATCTCAGCAGTCACTGTGACCCTGTCACACAGTGTCAAACACAGCTATGTGTCCTGCCCAGCAGGACATCGCCTTTGAAGAAAATGGCCTGGACCATTCTGCAACGACTAGTGATCTCACAGCAGGGGCCTGATCGCTGGTAGGTGTCACACATAACAAGATCGCTAACGGGATCGCTACTGCATCACATAAACCGTGACTCAGCTGCGATCTCGCTAGCGATCTCGTTATGTGTGACGGTACCTTTAGAGTCTATTTCAGGGTCAGTCAGGGTCAGTTATCTGGCTCGGTGCATAGGTGCAGAACCATTTTCGGGTGGTGAGAGAAGCAGGGGCCAGTGGTAGGTTTGGTCACCATCTCCCCCTTCCCTAGACACAAGGTTTCCCTTCCGTTCCCTTTTTTCCGTTTGCTTGGTACTTCCTCGTACCTAGCGTAACATTATGGATACATTTCATTGGCCCAAAAGGTAAAGGGGCCAACATTCACCTTCAAAACAGGTGGAATTTTACAATATGATGGACTGTTAAACTGCAAAGGGCCCAAATATTGTTCTTACGCAGGGGCATTTTTTTTTCACATATTTGAGCTGTCCATAAAGGTTGTTGTATGGGCTAATCTGGCAAGGGGAAGGGGTTGTCTAGACAAGACCAACTCTGTAAAAGTCTGGCAAGAATTAAGGTGTTGTCACACACACCGACTATGACAACGACGTCGCTGCTACGTCACCATTTTCTGTGACGTAGCAGCGACGTCCCGTCGCTGTGTGTGATATCCAGCAACGACCTGGCCCCTGCTGTGAGGTCGCCGCTCGTTGCTGAATGTCCTGCTTCATTTTTTGCTCGTTGATCTCCCGCTGTGAAGCACACATCGCTGTGTGTGACAGCGAGAGAGCGACGAACTATAGCGAGCAGGGAGCAGGAGCCGGCGTCTGGCAGCTGCGGTAAGCTGTAACCAAGGTAAACATCGGGTAACCAAGGGAAGACCTTTCCTTGGTTACCCGATATTTATTTTCGTTACTAGCGTCCGCCGCTCTCACGCTGCCGGTGCCGACTCCCTGTTCCCTGCACTCCTAGCCAGAGTACACATCGGGTAATTAATTAATTACCTGATGTGTACTCCAGCTATGTGAGCAGGGAGCCAGCGCTAAGCAGTGTGCTCTCACGCTGCCAGTGCCGGCTCCCTGCACACGTAGCTGGAGTACACATCGGGTAATTAACCCGATGTGTACTCTGGCTAGGAGTGCAGGGAACAGGGAGCCGGCACTGGCAGCGTGAGAGCGGCGGATGCTAGTAACTAAGGTAAATATCGGGTAACCAAGAGAAGTGCTCTCCTTGGTTACTTTAGTTACCAAGCGCAGCATCGCTTCCACGCGTCGCTGCTGGCTGGGGGCTGGTCACTGGTGAGATCTGCCTGTTTGACAGCTCACCAGCGACCATGTAACGTCGCAGCAGCGATCTTGATAAGGTCAGGTCGCCTGTCGTGATCGCTGCTGCGTCACTATGTGTGACCCCAGCTTTAGACTAACTCGGTAAAGGTTTAGCAAGAATTAGACCAACCCGGTTTAGTGTCTGTGAAAAATGTTAAATTAATTGACACGTTAAAATCAACGTAACCTTATCCACAGATAAAAAATACATACATAAAATTCTTGCCAGTTCTTTACCGGGTTGGTCTAATTCTTGCCAAACCTTTACCGGGTTGGTTCAATTCTTGTCATACCTTTACAGAGTTGGTCTTGTCTAGACAACCCCTTCCCCCCACCAGATTAGCCCATACAGCAACATCTGTCCAGACAACCCCTTCCCCACACCAACCTCTATCTAGACAACCCCTTCCCCCCCACCAGATTAGCCCATACAGCAACCTCTAGCCAGAAAACCCCTTCCCCCCATCAACCTCTATCTAGACAACCCCTTCCCCTACTAGATTAGCCCATACAGCAACCTATATCCAGAAAACCCCTTCCCCATACCAACCTCTATCTAGACAACCCCTTCCCCCCACTAGATTAGCCTATTCCGCAATCTCTATGAACAGCACCTAAATCGTCGCACTCCTCCTCTCTGGAAGCCTGTGCACAATGAAGCTTACATGAGTGTAAGTGACTGCATGTATGCAAAAAAAGAAAAGAATTAGGTCCATACAGAAACAGCGACTGAATAAGTAACAAAGTGTTAGCAATTATAATGTTTAGTTCCTTTTATATAACATTAATTAATATTAAATTAGTGCAATAGAAGGGAAAAGTTGTAAGTGGGTGTAATAGTTCGCCTATAAACCTGTGCGTATTAGCCACCGGCAGACAAGTTAACCGAGAAATAGTAATTGGAATTACATAAGGGGTCAAGTAATTAACCAACCACAAGCGTCTAACCAGATACAGGCTAACACTATATAATAAAGAACAAGAAAAATGGCTAAAAAAAAAAAAATGATGTCAGAAGTAAAACTGAGCATCAAATAAATCATATCAACCGACTTCCATTAAATCTCCGACATAAATTATGACTAACCAGGAATGTTGTTAGCGCTATCGGAGAAGAGAAATGTAATATAATTAAAGAAGAAAAGAGAAAAACATAGTAGAAGATCAGAACATGGCTCTGCTGCTTACATTCTTCAGTACCCGACAATAAGGTCAGGAGGACACGGCGGAGTCTAGAACTATGGTTGACATCAGGAGAGCGCGAGGCCAAAAGATCTGCAAATGAGCGTTTTTCAGAAAGCGTGGAGAAAAAAAAGATCAAAAGCGCGGAGAAAAGAACCTTCCTTGCTCCATCCTCCAGCAGATACAAATGCAAATTTCCCAGCTCCTTTCATCCGGCTTTCTTCAGCAGAACAATATATTCGGCAGAAATTTCTCATTCATTTCTCAATGTAAAGGTGAGAATGGCAGATAAATATCTTCCGCGCCGTACAACAGACATTTAGCCATTCTTAGACTTGAAACCACATGGAACAAAATTAAATTCTCCACCTCCAAGAGAAGGAACTCAAAGGAGGTTTGGTGCACTAATGGGAACACTTGTTAGTTTCAGGTCCGGGCGCTTTTATATTCCGATGTAATGACTCCATTTTATTTTATTTTTACATTTATCGTCCATCTCTTTTCTTCTTCTGAACTATTATTTTAGCTTTTAGCTCCTTTCCAACTTCAAGGTGGTCATCAGTAAGCAAGAAACAAAGGTGAGGCGTCATTTTCCCCTTTTTTCAGTTAAGTAACTCATGGAATTGGGATCTTTTCTCTGTGCTGCTCCCATTTTCCAAAGAACAGTCTATCTGAAACACCGCGACAACACTCATTCCTTCCAGACACTTTAATATAAGGGAATATAAAAATTAATATGTCACCAAGTCTGGTTCGAGCCCGGACTTGAACCCGAAAATCTCCCCATACGCCGAACCCCATAAACGTCTATGGGGACCCAAACAGCCTGTAAAAAAAAAAAGGGTTAAAAAAGGAGCAATATACTCACCAAGACTCCCGCACGACTGTAACACTACTTCCGTGTCCGCTCTTCAGTGCTCATACATATTCACTGCTTTCCCCGACCACCGGCAGCTCTTATTGGCTGCTGGTAGACCACGCCGCCACCCTTTCTCACAGCGCATGTGATCTGGCACTCTGAGCTTTGCTGCATCTGACTCTCAGCCGTGCTGCATCTGACGCACTCAGCTTTGCTGCATCTGACGATCCCAGTTCTGCTGCATCTGACGCACTCAGCTCTGCTGCATCTGACGCACTCAGCTCTGCTGCATCTGACGCCCTCAGCCGTGCTGCATCTGACGCCCTCAGCTTTGCTGCATCTGACGATCCCAGTTCTGCTGCATCTGACGCACTCAGCTCTGCTGCATCTGACGCACTCAGCTCTGCTGCATCTGACGCACTCAGCTCTGCTGCATCTGACACACTCAGCTCTGCTGCATCTGACACACAGCTCTGCTGCATCTGACGCACAGCTCTGCTGCATCTGACGCACTCAGCTCTGCTGCAACTGACACTCTCAGCTCTGCTGCATCTGACACACAGCTCTGCTGCATCTGACGCACTCAGCTCTGCTGCATCTGACGCACTCAGCTCTGCTGCATCTGACGCACTCAGCTCTGCTGCATCTGACACACTCAGCTCTGCTGCATCTGACACACTCAGCTCTGCTGCATTTGACACACAGCTCTTCTGCATCTGACGCACTCAGCTCTGCTGCATCTGACACACTCACCTCGACTGCATCTGACGCTCTCAGCTCTGCTGTATCTCATGCTCTCAGCTCTGCTGAATCTGATGCTCTCAGCTCTGCTGAATCTGACAATGAGGTGAATTCACTAAGTTCAGCATAGATCAGGTTACTTGAGTTCACAGGTGTGGGCACACCTGGATGTGTTACCAGAGTTCAAAGCCTGCAGGTGTCCAAGACCTGTGAATTCAGTTAAAAAGCAGTTATGTCACAGTTCTCAGCTGTGGCTCAGTCAGTCTCTGCCTGAAGTCGCAGCAGAGCAGTCATGTTCTGCCCTGCTACCACTCCAGTATGTAACAGAATTGGGATCATTGTGGGAAGTCGTGTTTGTGGATTTACGCAGGACCTGGGTATGTCGTGGTAATAAAAAAAGAAATAAAATAAAGGACTTTTCTCTGTGTTGCTGTTTATTTCGTTTGACTTATAGGAGTAGTGATGGGGGGGTCTCATAGACCTCTACACATCACTAATTCTGGACTTAGTGACAGCTGTGCACTGTCATTAACCCCTATTATCCAGGTTGCCCTCGCACCAGGCCAATCGGGAAGAGCACCAGGATTGTCGTATCGAATGAATGCGACAATACCGGGGCGGCTGCAGGCTGCTATTCTTAGCCAGAGGGGGTCCCAGTAACCATGGATCTCCCCAGGCTGAGAATACCAGTCCCCAGCTGTCGGCTTTATCTTGGCTGGGTATCAAAATGAGGGGGACCGCACATTGTTTTTTTTTTTAATTATTAAAAAAAGCAAAAAAAAAAGCCGCATGCGGTCTCTCTTATTTTGATACACAGCCAAAATAAGCCCATGGTTGGGGGGTGGAAGCCTGTAGCCGTGGCTTTATGTATGCTGGTATCTGTATATAGGGAAGACCTTACTTCATTTTATAAATGTATTTAGTTATTTTACACTGCAGTATAAGGTGCCTGTGATTGCAGCCCATCACATGCGCTGTAAAAGAGGGTGGGGGCATGGTCTACCGGCAGCCAATCAGAGCCCCCAGTGGTCGGTGAAATCAGTGAATATGTATGAGCACTGATGAGCAGATCCGGAAGTAGCATCACCACCACATGGAGGCTCGGTAAGTATATTGCTCCTGGTTTAATCCTTTAATTTGTTTTTTTATTATCTGGGTGGTCGAACCCGAACTGTAACATGCACTTCCCAGAAGTCCTTGTCCGGGTCCGGCACCTCAACACCTGTTGTTCGGTACGGACACCACACTTTACAGTTTGGGTTCGCTCATCACTACTGCTAATCAGTAATGAGGGCGTGCCTGGACCAGGTGGCACAAGACACCTAGTCTTGTAGTAATAATTAATTGCTGATAAAACACTGATTTTATTGAAATCCAAAAGTAAGTTTTCTCCTTGTAGAGAATGACACGACAGTATGAGGAGACTTAAAAGCCTTGCTGGCAAGCAGCTGAATATCAACCATCTGAAGATTAGAAAGTCTTTGAATTAGGGGTAGATTCAAATTGGTTGTCTCCTTACAAACATTGGTGGCATAGTGTTAAAAATTTGCCAACAATCTCCCATCAGCAGGGGTTTGCCCAATGTGGACCGATTGCCGATATTTCTTCTTCCCCTGTCAGCCCTGCTGAGGGCTTTCCGAGCTGCTGCATGGTGGGTTATTGATCGGTCACCCATGCATCTTCTGAAGAAGGCCATAGAAAACGAATGGATGCTCTTAGCAAGTCTAGCGAATTACATGAATCAGAATGATCAGACCCCCACAGATCGGACAATAATGGAACATAGTAATAATAGCAAGGTTTTGTAGTAATAGTAATAATCACCAGCGGTCACACGTGCACACAGTGCACAGTCCCGCTACAGTCGCACAGCGCATGCGCGGGACCGCGGGCGCCCAGGGGTGGCCTCCTGAGATATGAAATTCAGCGTTGGGGGGCGGCGTAAATCTGCTGGAGGAACAGCAACTGTCACCAGAGAGCCCGCCCCCATGGACGATTTACAAAATTTACATAGCAAAAGGTTCAAGTTTATAAAGTATTTAATTTGGTTTAAAAGGGGCCACAAAAAGTACAGGACCCTTGCTAGAATGCAGCCCAGGAGCTGCAGAGGGGAAACCTTTAGGTTTCAAGCTAAATTTCTGATGACAGGTTCCCTTTAATAGAAATCTCTTGCCCACTGCACTTCAAAAATGCAATGATAAAAAAAAAATAAATAAACTAAGGTGCTGAGATGGCAGCAGGGTATGGGGGTAGGGGGGGGACAAGCGGAACATTTGCCACGGGCGCAGCCAGCAGGACGCCAACCATAGGACTGCCTGATGCAGAGGTGTTTGGGGTCTCCCTGGCAGCTGCATTTTGCCACCACCCCTTTCCTTACGGAAGTCGGATGTTCTCTGAGCCGGCTGTGAAGCTAACAGCTGGCTCAGAGGAAGTGCAGCAGACGGTCTCCCAGCGATCAATTGTAGCCATGTTTTTCAGGCGTGAGTGCAATAGAAGCCTTGGACAGGCGCTTCCGGGTCAGGGCACCATCAGGTCAGCTGAATACTTCTAGTCGGAATGTGGATGGAAATATGCAAACTGCATTCTTGCACTCATATGACCGTCCACTCTTGCCGCCGGCATAGGAGAACCCAAAAAGTGTGCAGTGCGAGCACTGTGAGTATTCCGAAGCCTGCACTCATCTAGAACAGTGGTCCCCAACCTTTTATGCACCAAGGAGTGGCTTCAAGCAAGACTATTTTTCCATGCCCTGGCAGGGTGGGGTGGGGCGGGGGCCAGGAGCTATGCCAGGAGTCACGACACTGTGGCCAGATCGCCGAACTGCCGCACCACGCCCCACTTAATGTGCTGTGCCGAGAGCCACGTCTTCTGAGGCCAGTCGCCGCCCCGACACACCCCACATAATGTTCTCTGCCGTTAAATGTCACGGCTCCCTGAAGAGAAAATTATGTGGGGCGTGACAGCATCCACCCCATAAAGTGTGCCATGAGTCGCCACAGAGCAGAAAACACGGTCAGTGTTTAGTGCTGGTCTGCGGCAGTGCCGTGGACCGGTACACCCCCCCCAGCGGCCAGGTCCTGGTCTGCAGATTGATGGTTGGGGACCCCTGATCTAGAATGATTACAGACTTTCATAACAAACCTGGACAGGCATTTGTATGATAAAATTAAGCACTGTAGCATGCAAATCCTGACAGCGTGTAATATACTAACTGTCAGGATACAGATTTTGTTTGCTGGTTCCAGCAGTCATCACATGGCCAATCCACTCATGCACGATTTTCAAACTTATGGCTCCGTGATATCGAGCTGGTCTTCCTGCTTCTTTCTATTAAGTGGGAGCTGTAGTTTTCCACAGAACATTGAGAGAATTATGAAGAGCAGCTATCCGGAACTTGACTATGTGTGCAAATTGCATAAGAATGAGTGACCACATGACGACTACTCAACCGTGTGGGGGGCACCAAACAGTATTCTTACCCCCAAGGCTGGAAAACCTAGAATAACCTCTGGGGATGGTGCAGAAATTCTGCAGCATTAAAATCTCAATTGATCCTGATTGTAGGAGCTGTGAAAGAATACAATCCATTTTGGTGGCACGGTTGCTCAGTGGTTAGCACTGCAGTCTTGTGGTGGCTCAGAGGTTAGCACTGCAGTCTTGCAGCGCTGGGATCCTGGGTTCAAATCCCACCAAGGACAACATCTGCAAGGAGTTTGTATGTTTTCCCTGTGTTTGCGTGTGTTTCCTCCGGGGTCTCCGGTTTCCTCCCACACTCCAAAGACATACAGATAGGGACTCTAGATAGTGAGCCCCAATGGGGACAGTGTTGCCAATGTATGTAAAGCGCTGAGGAATTAATAGCACTGTATAAATGAATAAATTATTATTATTATTATTATTATTATAGAAACCATCTTGGCATATAACTTAAGATGTTATAGGGCTCATCTAACACTGACGGGTGGGGAAGTTTCACATTTCTACACACCCCTGTGGCTCTTATTGGTGCATAGTTGCAAATCAAAAATGTCCGTGGAGCCTCTGTTAGGAGTCTCGACATAGAAAATAGCAGATATCCCTCCAGGAAGGACCTAGCCAAGGAGTAGCCCTTTTTAGGAGACCACCATAACCACCATATTAAGTGGCCCTTTTAGTCAATATCCAACTCTTGACAAGTTTAAAGATATGACAAGGGAAGAAAAGAGCCACTCCTTGGCTAGGTCCTTCCCGGAGGGATTTCTGGCTATATTCCGTGTCGAGACTCCTAACAGAGGCTCCATGGACCTTTTTGATTTGCATACTTGTAGACTGTGAGCCCTCGCGGGCAGGGACCTCTATCCTCCTGTACCTGTCTGTGTCTTGTATTGTTTATGATTATTGTACTTGTCCCTATTATGTATACCCCTTTCACATGTAAAGTGCCATGGAATTGATGCCGCTATAATATTAAATAATAATAATAATAATAATAAAATACTTCCCAGGGGGCAAAGTACCTAGGATTTCTCTGTGTTGAGCGCCCTCGCTGGCTGCCGGCAGTGTTTGCTCTGGCTGGTCTCCCCGAGATCAGTGATTATTTTGTCTTATTGGTGCATAGTTCTGAGAAGTTATTCCTTTGTTTGGGATACTATATAAACTGGTCACATGATGTAATAAAGCAGAAACTTTCAGTATACCACAAAGAATGTGTGCTGCAATGATTTCACGAGCGCTTGTAAAACAAATCTTACTAATTTGGCATTCCAATGGCATAGAAGGAGGGAATCTCGCTCACATAGCCTTAGGTGATTTCATGCAGCTATGAAAATAATATTTACATTTTGTATTGACGTAAATCAGTAGTTGGTTCTGACATCTCAAAAAAGATACGGAAACTTTTCAAACAGCGGTCCAGTCCCAATGACTGGGTCACACCGCTGGACATGCGGTCCGCTGCAATGTGCAGATGCTGCGTTCTCAAGATAAAGGGAAGAAATTAAAGCCCATCCACGCTGTGCTGATGAAACCAGATAGGCACTGGAACAACAGCACTTCCAGACAGGTTTGTTTGATAAGATGGGAGCTTAATGCCACTTAGGTTCCATCAAGCCTCTGACAGATAAAAGATGCTGAAAACCCAAAAGTGCTATTTCCTTTAAAATGGCAGCACATCAATACCAAAAAAAAAAAAAATCAGCTTTATTCTTTGCAAAGTTCACAGCTCTGCATTTCAAGATTTGCAAGTCGATAAGATCGTGCGTTTCCATCTCCAGGAGAAGAGTGATTTCTTATTCTTTGAGCTGTTAATGTGTATTGACTGGTTTCCTTTTTTTTTTGGACAGTAGAACTACGACTGATTAACTAAAACATATGTTTTCTGATGAAACGCTAAATACACAATGAGGTTCTGCGGGGGAAAAAAAGGTCCCTTTTAGAGGGTCGTCATCTTACCGCTTCAACCTTATTTCCAGAGTTCACTGGTTAGGACCGTATAACTCTTTCTCATTTTTTAAAAAGTAAACTCATACAGAACAAAACGGGATCAGTTGGAATCCCATTTTATCTTTTCAGTGATTCTAGGGATTGCCGACCTTTGGTGGGTATATAGATGTCAGAAGGAAGAGTCCTCCATCAAGAGAGAGACCATCTTTAGAAAGTATTGCCTTAAGGGAATCAGTCAGCAGGTTTTTGCTATGTAATCTGACAACAGCATGATGTAGAGACTGACACCCTGATTCCAACAATGTATAATTTGGCTTACTGGGTGCAGCAGTTGTGATAGAATCATAGTTTTCTCTGCTGCAGATCTGATGCTGAGCTGTGTATAACCCCGCCCACACCACTGATTGGCAGCTTTTTGAGTAGCTGGACCAATCAGTGGCGTAGCTGGACCAGGATGCACAAGACACCTAGTCCTGTAGTGATAATCTCCTGCTGATAAAACACTGATTTTATTAAAACACAGCTTAGTAAGTGACATCACTAGAATAGGGTTTTGTACCACTATATTATGCTGATAGCACACAGCAAAAATCTGCTGACAGATTCCCTTTATATGGGGGAGTTCTATAAGTAAATCTATGTTTCTAAACACAGATCGGCTGTGTGACGGGGTATGCGACAGAGCAGTGGGGGACGCCAGGCCGAGGAAAAATCCAAAGGGCTTTATTGGAACCACAAAGATAAAGCACCAAAAAAATATAAATCCTTAAAGTCTGCAAGGAGTCCACAGCAAAACAAAGGATCCAGGGGCACCGCCTGGTATTCCGATTCCAGGGAAAATAGGGCAATGGTCCTTATATGAGTTCCTTGAGTCCAACAGGGTGAACAACAAAACACAATCCCACGTGGCCACTGATCTCCAGTCTGAAACAGTCCATACACAGGCCCTAGGATCCAGCCTCAGCTATAGATCCTAGTATGTCTCCCGCCGAGATCCAACTAACTGACTAACATGGGTCTCATTGTTCTTCTCTCTTGGGATCAGCCCCTTAGGTGGGCACACCTCCCCCTAGACATCTGATACATGAATGGACTTTAGACTCCTGGCTCTGTTCTGTTTACCAAGTTGTGGTTGGAGAAGTCCCATGCTGAGAAGAACAAACAATCTCCCAGCAGAAGCAGCACAAAGGATAGACAGACTATTACACCATGAGCACAGGCGGGGGAGGGACACGCTGTTACAGGCTGTCCAACAACTATGAAAGCAGGATGAATTATAGGCTAGGATCATACGCTGCGTTTTGGTGCGTTTTTTGTGGCAAAAACCGCACAAAAACGCACCCACATTTTTGCCGCGATTTGGTGCGTTTTTTTGCTGCGTTTTTGCTCACTTCGTCCTTAGGCAAGGTTCACACACTGCGTTTTTTTGACTCTGCGTTTTTGTGAGTTTTTTGCGGCAAAAACCGCACCCACAGCAAAAAAATGCGGCAAAAAAACGAGCAGGTTTTGCCGCGATTTGGTGCGTTTTTTTGCTGCGTTTTTGCTCACTGCGTCTTTATGCATTTTTTATCAGTGAACAATGCCATTAAACATTGTTGAAAAAAAAAAGAAAAAAAAGGTCTGATGTCATTTCCTTCTTCAATATGTTCATTCTCCACTAGTGTATGCAGGACAGCAGACAGCTGCAGAACTACAAGGCTCAGCATGCTCCCTAGAGGACTGTATGCTGGAGGGAGAGTCAGGGGGAGCAGAACTACAAGGCTCAGCATACTCCATCCAATAGTGTATGCAGGAGAGCAGACAGCAGCTACAGAACTACAAGGCTCAGCATCCTCCATCCAGGACTGTATGCAGGAGTTTTTTGCCCTCCAAAAAAATAACGTGGGCTTCACCATATTTTTGTATGCTAGCCGGGTACAGCAGGCAGGTACGGCTGCCCCCAACCCCAGCTGCCTATTTGTACCCGGCTGGGAACCAAAAGTATAGGGAAGCCCTTTTTTTTATATTTCATGAATTTCATGAAATAATAAGAAAAAAAGAAAATGACGTGGGCTTCGCCCAATTTTTGAGTCTAGCCGGGTACAACTAGGCAGCTGAAGATTGGAATCCACAGTGCAGGGTGCCCATGCTTTCTGGGCACCCCTGCTGTGAATTGCAGTCCGCAGCCACCCCAGAAAATGTCGCTTTCATAGAAGCGCCATCTTCTGGCGCTGTATCCAACTCTTCCAGCTGCCCTGGTGACGGTGGCTCGCTGGGTAATAATGGGGTTAGGGCTAGCTGTATATTATCAGCTGGCCCTAAGACCGAAATTCATGGTGTCACGCCAATATTAGACATGGCCACCATGAATTTCTAGTAAAGATAAAAAAAAACCACAATACAGAAAAATATTTTTATTAGAAATAAAACACAACACAATTAGTGACTCCATCTTTATTGAAATAAAGAGCCCCCCTCCGCATTAATCCTGGGTCAAGGGTCCCGAGCCATCCAATCCGGATCCAATATCAACTCATTGGTTTGCTGGAAGGCAAAGCGATCAGATGATGTGGCAGGTTAAAGGATGTGAATCGCATCACACAGCAGCTGATTGCATAAACGCCGGTTATACAATCAGATGATGCATCGGTGCAAAAAAAAAAATAATACTCACTTATGTGCTGATTACCGGCAGCTCCTGGAGCGGAGTCTGATCCCGTCCGATGACTGCAGGAGCTGCCGGTAATCAGGGATGAAGTCTCCTGACGGCATCCGCTGATAGGTGAAGCCGGCCGGGCGCCAGCGTCACCCCGAGACTTACGATCAGCTGACGCGTCAGGTGACTGCATCATGTGATCCATCGCCAGGTCCTGCATCCATCGTATTGCCCGGGGAGACTGCACACACCCGGAGCGGCGATACCGGGAGTGGAGCTGGGAGTGGACATGGCACCGGGACCCTGCAGACAGGTGAGTATGACATTTTTTTTTCTACTGTTCACTTTTGTTTTCGCAGCCGCTTCCACCTCCCGCCCGAACATGGCGCCACACGGCAGCAGACATGCACAGGACTGGAGGTGGAAGCGGCGGTGACGGTACCGGGAGGATTCACGCTTCTGTGTTTACTGACAGAAGGAATCCTCTTCCTGTACATGTCACTTTACTACCCACCTCCTGCGTTTATAGCTGCGTTTTTGGTCTTAGAAACGCACTAAAACGCACCTATTTGCGTTTCTCATTGCGTCTTTCATCATCCCATTGCACTCAATGGATGAAAAGCGCAGTGAAAAACGCGGGAATAATTGACATGCTGCGTTTTTGTGGCACCACAAAAAGGCAGCTGAAAAAAAACGCTGTGTGCAGACAGCAAAAATGAAAACTCATAGACTTTGCTGGGGAAGCAAAGTCATGCAGTTTTCTGAGCAAAAACGCATCCGAAAACTGCGCAAAAACGCCGCGAAAAACACACCTGTGTGAACTTACTCTTATGCGTTTATTTTATCAGTGAACAATGCCATTAAAGATTGTTGAAAAAAAAAAAGGTCTGATGTCATTTCCTTCTTCAATATGTTCTTCATTCTCCACTAGTGTATGCAGGAGTGCAGACAGCTGCAGAACTACAAGGCTCAGCATACTCCATCCAATAGTGTATGCAGGAGAGCAGACAGCAGCTGCAGAACTACAAGGCTCAGTATCCTCCATCCGGGACTGTATGCAGGAATTTTTTGCCCCCCCCCCCCAAAAAATGACGTGGGCTTCGCCATATTTTTGTATGCTAGCCAGGTACAGCAGGCAGGTACGGGCTGCCCCCAACCCCCAGCTGCCTATATGGACCCGGCTGGGAACCAAAAATATAGGGAAGCACTTTTTTTTTTATTTCATGAAATAATTAAAAAAAAATGATGTGGGCTTCGCCCAATTTTTGAGTCCAGCCAGGTACAACTAGGCAGCTGGGGATTGGAATCCACAGTGCAGAGTGCCCATGCTTTCTGGGCACCCCGCTGCGAATTTCAGTCCGCAGCCACCCCAGAAAATGGCGCTTTCATAGAAGCGCCATCTTCTGGCGCTGTATCCAACTCTGCCAGCTGCCCTGGTGACGGGTGGCTCGCTGGGTAATAATGGGGTTAGTGCTAGCTGTATATTATCAGCTGGCCCTAAGACCGAAATTCATGGTGTCACGCCAATATTAGACATGGCCACCATGAATTTCTAGTAAAGATAAAAACAAAAACACAACACACAGAAAAATATTTTTATTAGAAATAAAACACAACACAATTAGTGACTCCATCTTTATTGAAATAAAGAACCCCCCTCCGCAGTAATCCTGGGTCAAGGGTCCCACGCCGTCCAATCCGGATCCAATATCATCTGATCGGTTTGCTGGAAGGCAAAGCGATCAGATAATGTGTCAGGATCAAGGATGTGAATCACATGACACATCAGCTGATTGTATAAAAGTCGTTTATACAATCAGATGATGCATCAGTGCAAAAAAAAAAAATACTCACTTATGTGCTGATTACCGGCAGCTCCTGGAGCGGAGTCTGACCCCGTCCGATCGCTGCAGGAGCTGCCGGTAATCAGTGATGAAGTCATCTAACGGCATCAGCTGATAGGTTAAGCCGGCCGGGCGCCGGCGTGACCGCGAGACTTATGATCAGCTGACGCGTCAGGTGACCGCATCAGGTGATCAGCGCCAGGTCCTGCAGATATTGGAGGTGTCCCGGCCGTCTGCACACAGCCGGAGCGGCGGTACCGGGAGAGGAGCTGGGAGCGAACATGGCACAGGGAGTCTGCAGACAGGTTAGTGAGTATGACATTTTTTTTTCTACTGTTCAATTTTTTCACAGCTGCCTCCGCCTCCCGCCCAGACATGGCGCCGCACGGGAGCGGACATGCACAGGACTGGAGGTGGACGCAGCGGTGACGGCACCGGGAGGATTCACACTTCTGTATTTACTGACAGAAGGAATCCTCTTCCTGTACATGTCACTTTACTGCCCACCCCCTGCGTTTATAGCTGCGTTTTTAGTCATAGAAACGCACTAAAACGCAGCTATATTTGCAATTTGCGGTTTTCATTGCGTTTTTGAACATCTCATTGAACTCAATGGGTGGAAAACGCAGTGAAAAACGCAAAAATAATTGACATGCTGCGTTTTTGTGGGCACCACAAAAACGCAGCTAAAAAAACGCTGTGTGCAGACAGGAAAAATAAAAACTCAGACTTTGCTGGGGAAGCAAAGTCATGCAGTTTTCTGAGCAAAAACGCACCCGAAAAACACGCAAAAACGCACTGTGTGAACTTACCCTAAATATATTTTTTTTTAAATCAAATGTTTTTTATTTGAACGTTTTTCAACAAAACAGATATAACGACCCTGGGGATCGCAGTCCTCTTACCCCACCTCTCCCCCCCCTAAATTATCCCCCAACTTAGCAAAAATAAGCACTATAATATATAACATCAGAATCACATCTCTTTAAATAGAAATAAATAGGTATATAAGAGGGAATTATAAATATTTTACTTCTAATAAACTTTTCTTCCATAAAAATAATTGTTCGGGAAATTTTAAATGTATTTTAGTGGTCGTTTTGTTGTCATACAAAAAAGTGAAAAATAGATATTTAATTAATTTATTTTCCCCTGATTATTGGTAATAAAATAAAAAAAGGATTACAAAAATTTCATTAGTCTCTATGTATTATGAAAAATGATGTCCACATTTTTTGAATATTCAAGCAAGATAAAAATGTACAGCTCTGTAAATTGTATGTATGAAAAATAAGTATCCCTCGACAGACAGGGCAAGAATAAATGCACTGGTTTTAAACTGACTAAAAATTAAAACTAAATAAAAACATTTAATTGAAAAAGATATTTAAATATACCACCTCCGAAACTCCCCCCTCCCTCCCGGCTTTCCCCTCAATGTATATATATATATACAGTCATATGAAAAAGTTTGGGCACCCCTATTAATGTTATCCTTTTTTCTTTATAACAATTTGGGTTTTTGCAACAACTATTTCAGTTTCATATATCTAATAACTGATGGACTGAGTAATATTTCTGGATTGAAATGAGGATTACAGGATGGGTGAGAGAAAACGGGTTAAATGCTGCGCTAGAAAAACCACGAATCCAAGAGATGCGATGAAATCCTTTCCTTTATTGGCACGAGTCAACGCGTTTCGAAGGCATAGCTGCCTTCTTCATCAGGACAAGACAGTACAAGAAAGAACAGCATGATGATAGTTCATGCTGTTCTTTCTCCCATTTTCTCTCACCCATCCTGTAATCTACATTTCTCCATCGGGGCTGCTGCTGACCACTACTGCATAATCTGCCTACAAGCTCGCATAGGAGTTGTGCCTGTCACAACTGAAACAGGTGAGTACCTGTCCCTTCACGTATATCCCCTCATCCACCAGATAAGACCCTATTTTGCGCTTTTCTCCTACACAGTTTCTCCTGAATTGAAATGAGGTTTATTGTACTAACAGAATATGTGCAATCCGCATTTAAACAAAATTTGACAGATGCAAAAGAATGGGCACCTCAACATAAAAGTGACATTAATATTTTGTAGATCCTCCTTTTGCAAAAATAACAGCCTCTAGTCGCTTCCTGTAGCTTTTAATGAGTTCCTGGATCCTGGATGAAGGTATATTTGACCAGTCCTGTTTACAAAACAATTCCAGTTCAGTTAAGTTTGATGGTCGCCGAGCATGGACATCATCCCACAGATGTTCAATGATATTCAGGTCTGGGGACTGGGATGGCCATTCCAGAACATTGTAATTGTTCCTCTGCATGAATGCCTGAGTAGATTTGGAGCGGTGTTTTGGATCATTGTCTTGCTGAAATATCCATCCCCTGCGTAACTTCAACTTCGTCACTGATTCTTGCACGTTATTGTCCAGTATCTGCTGATACTGAGTTGAATCAATGCTACCCTCAACTTTAACAAGATTCCCGGTGCCAGCATTGGCCACACAGCTCCAAAGCATGATGGAACCTCCTCCAAATTTTACTGTGGGTATCAAGTGCTTTTCTTGGAATGCCGTGTTTTTTTGCCTCCATGCAGAACGCCTTTCTGTATGACCAAACAACTCAATCTTTGTTTCATCAGTCCACAGGACCTTCTTCCAAAATGTAACTGGCTTGTCCAAATGTGCTTTTGCATACCTCAGGCGACTCTGTTTGTGGCGTGCTTGCAGAAACGGCTTCTTTCGCATCACTCTCCCATACAGCTTCTCCTTGTGCAACGTGCGCTGTATTGTTGACCGATGCACATTGACACCATCTGCAGCAAGATGAAGCTGCAGGTCTTTCGAGGTGGTCTGTGGATTGTCCTTGACTGTTCTCACCATTCTTCTTCTCTGCCTTTCTGATATTTTTCTTGGCCTGCCACTTCTGGGCTTAACAAGAACTGTACCTGTGTTCTTCCATTTCCTTACTATGTTCCTCACAGTGGAAACTGACAGTTTAAATCTCTGAGACAACTTTTTGTACCTTCCCCTGAACAACTATGTTGAATAATCTTTGTTTTCAGATCATTTGAGAGTTGTTTTGAGGAGCCCATGATGCCACTCTTCATAGGAGATTCACATAGGAGAACAACTTGCAAGTGGCCACCTTAAATACCTTTTCTCACGATTGGATACACCGGCCTCTAAAGTTCAAAGCTCAATGAGGTTACAAAACCAATTTAGTGCTTTAGTAAGTCAATAAAAAGTAGTTAGGAGTGTTCAAATCAAGAAATTGATAAGGGTGCCCATACTTATGCACCTGTCAAATTTAGTTTAAATGCAGATTGCACATTTTCTGTTAGCACAATAAACCTCATTTCAATTCAGAATTACTCAGTCCATCAGTTATTAGATATATGAAACAGAAATAGCTAGTGGAAAAACCCAAATTGTTATAAAGAAAAAAGGTTAACATTAATAGGGGTGCCCAAACTTTTTCATATGACTGTATATATATATATATATATATATATATATATATATATATATATATATATATATATATCTATATATATAATTGCCTTATTCTGTCTGTCTGTCTGTCTGTCATGCTCCAAAATTGTGTCCTTACGGTGACACAAAGCTGATTGGCCGCTGGGCTCGCCATGGCCCCGCCCCCCCCCCCACGGATTGGCCTCTCGCCCCGGCTCTCTGCAGGCCCCGCCCCCCTCACGCAATGCACGCTCGCTCTGGCCCAACTGACACGGAGCTCCGACTCCCAGGTGAGTACACACACACACATCAGATCACACTCACTCTCACACACACCTCACACATCACATCCACACACTCACAACATCCTGGGATATCGCTTGCTTCTACACCGGCTCCGTCATGATCCCAGCAGCGCCAGACATAACCTTGCGATGCTGGGATCTTGACGGAGCCCGTGAACGCTGGTAACCATTATACACATCGGGTAACTAAGGTCCCTTGGTTACCCGATGTGTATCATAGTTACCAGTGTACACCGGCTCCGTCACGATCCCAGCAGCGCCAGACATAACCTTGCGATGCTGGGATCTTGACGGAGCCCGTGAACGCTGGTAACCATTATACACATCGGGTAACTAAGGTCCCTTAGTTACCCGATGTGTATCATAGTTACCAGTGTACACCGGCTCCCGGTACACATGTGCAGGGAGCCGGCATTATACTCCTCTCCCCCCAGGACTACTCCTCCTATTACAGTCCTCCTATTATACTCCTCTCTGAGTATAATAGGAGAACTATTATAGCATGGGGATGTAGCACGATGGGGAGTGCGCAGCATGGGGGATGTAGCACGATGGGGAGTGCGCAGCATGGGGGATGTAGCACGATGGGGAGTGCGCAGCATGGGGGATGTAGCACGATGGGGAGTGCGCAGCATGGGGGATGTAGCACGATGGGGAGTGTGCAGCATGGGGGATGTAGCACGATGGGGAGTGCGCAGCATGGGGGATGTAGCACGATGGGGAGTGCGCAGCATGGGGGATGTAGCACGATGGGGAGTGCGCAGCATGGGGGATGTAGCACGATGGGGAGTGCGCAGCATGGAGGATGTAGCACGATGGGGAGTGCGCAGCATGGGGGATGTAGCACGATGGGGAGTGCGCAGCATGGGGGATGTAGCACGATGGGGAGTGCGCAGCATGGGGGATGTAGCACGATGGGGAGTGCGCAGCATTGGGGATGTAGCACGATGGGGAGTGCGCAGCATGGGGGATGGAGCACGATGGGGAGTGCGCAGCATGGGGGATGTAGCACGATGGGGAGTGCGCAGCATGGGGGATGTAGCACGATGGGGAGTGTGCAGCATGGAGGATGTAGCACGATGGGGAGTGTGCAGCATGGAGGATGTAGCACGATGGGGAGTGCGCAGCATGGGGGATGTAGTACGATGGGGAGTGCGCATGGGGGATGTAGCACGATGGGGAGGTGCGCAGCATGGGGGATGTAGCACGATGGGGAGTGCGCAGCATGGGGGATGTAGCACGATGGGGAGTGCGCAGCATGGCGGATGGAGCACGATGGCGGGTGCGCAGCATGGGGGATGTAGCACGATGGGGAGTGCGCAGCATGGGGGATGTAGCACGATGGGGGATGTAGCACGATGGGGGGTGCGCAGCATGGGGGATGTAGCACGATGGGGAGTGCGCAGCATGGGGGATGTAGCACGATGGGGAGTGCGCAGCATGGGGGATGTAGCACGATGGGGAGTGCGCAGCATGGGGGATGTAGCACGATGGGGAGTGCGCAGCATGGCGGATGTAGCACGATGGGGAGTGCGCAGCATGGCGGATGTAGCACGATGGGGAGTGCGCAGCATGGCGGATGTAGCACGATGGGGAGTGCGCAGCATGGCGGATGGAGCACGATGGCGGGTGCGCAGCATGGGGGATGTAGCACGATGGGGAGTGCGCAGCATGGGGGATGTAGCACGATGGGGGATGTAGCACGATGGGGGATGTAGCACGATGGGGGATGTAGCACAAAGGGGGATGTAGCACAACGGGGGATGTAGCACAAAGGGGGATGTAGCACGATGGGGGGTGCGCAGCATGGGGGATGTAGCACGATGGGGAGTGCGCAGCATGGGGGATGTAGCACGATGGGGAGTGCGCAGCATGGGGGATGTAGCACGATGGGGGGTGCGCAGTATGGGGGATGTAGCACGATGGGGGGTGCGCAGCATGGGGGATGGAGCATGATGGGGAGTGCGCAGCATGGAGGATGGAGCACGATGGGGAGTGCGCAGCATGGAGGACGGAGCACGATGGGGAGTGCGCAGCATGGGGGATGGAGCACGATGGGGGGTGCACAGCATGGGGGATGGAGCACGATGGGGAATGCGCAGCATAGGGGATGGGGCATGATGGGGGGTGCGCAGCATGGGGGATGGAGCACGATGGGAGGTGCACACCTCCCCCCAACACACACACACACACACACACACAGGGAACCACAAACACCGCCATACACAGACACCCACACACACAGACAACGCTGCACACACACAACACCCAACACATAAACACCGCGGCATACATAAATATACGCACATACCGCACAACACACACATTGCACAAAACATACTTCCCCCCAAAACACACCACACCCACACAAACCGCGCAACACACACACACACAACGCGACAGACACACAGCGCTCCACAAACAACGCAACACACATACAACACCGCTCTCACCCCCCGCCACACCCAGACAACACCCAGAACATGTACAGCCCCTACACAAACACTTGGTAACTACACACAACAACATCTATATATATATATATATATATATATATATATATATATCTCTATCTATAACAAAAATCATACATGAACTACACAATACGTAAATTCTAGAATACCCGATGCGTAGAATCGGGCCACCTTCTAGTATATATATATGTATATATATATATATATATATATATACACAACCAACAATCACATGATCCCTGGGTCCGGAGGAGGTACTGATTGTTTAGCGCTGTGTATAGAGCAATTGGGAAGGCAGCGATGGTAATAAGCGGTCTCTGCCTTCTATATGGTAAGTATGACTTCCTGTTTCTACAGCTGCAACTACTCTGCTATGCAGTGATGTTATAAAAACTAGGACATGGACCTTCTGGCAAGTTCTTATCTACGAGTGGACTAAGAAATAATTAGATATAATCATACCAACCTATACTATACTATATTAATCTGGCACAGAGATCTTTTCAGCTCATTTGCATATAAGAAAAACGTGTATTTCTCAGGAACCATTCATCGGACTGCAGATATCAATACATCATTTGATTCAGCTTCTTGTGAGCTGCATGCCCATATAGACGGCTTAAGGGCGCTTTACACGCAGCGACATCACTAGCGATGTCGCTCGTGAAAGCACCTGCCCCCGTCGTTTGTGCGTCACGGGCAAATCCCTGCTACCCGTCACACGAACTTACCTTCCTAGCAAAGTCACTGTGGCTGGCGAACAGCCTCTTTTCTAAGGGGGCGGTTCGTGCGGCGTCACAGCGACGTCACACGGAAGCCATCCAATAAAAGTGGAGGGGCGGAGAGCAGCCGCATGAAAGTCACGCCCACCTCGTTGCCGGAGGACGCAGGTACGCTGTTGTTCATCGTTCCTGGGGTGTCACACGTAGCGATGTGTGCTGCCTCAGGAATGACCAACAACCTGCGTCCAAAAGCAGCAACGATATTTTGGAAATGGACGACGTGCCAACAATCAATGATTTGGTAAGTATTTTGCATCGTTAGCGGTCGCTCGTACGTGTCACACGCAACAACGTCGCGAACGAGGCCGGATGTGCGACACGAATTCCGTGACCCCCAACGACATCTCGTTAGCGATGTCGTTGCGTGTAAAGCGGCCCTTAGGAAGGTTGATCCTACTAGCAGATGCCCTATAAGGGTTTTTCCATTATAATTAGTGTTTGATATGTCAATTTTATGCAAAATCTTCAATATATTAGTGTCTGAGATGGATTTGGAGGATCTATACCTTTTTTTCTTACATTGGCCACTTATATCAGCTGCTCGTAATTTTAGCTATAACCATAGATACATTTTTTCAAGTGTTTTATGCTGAACGCCAACTCACCGTGCTAAGTTTACTGCAACAAATCAGGATCCTGCGCTCGTACAACATACTGGCATAGAGATGCAGCATATTATTCACATCTACGGCCACAAAATATTCAGTCAGGTTTCTCTGCAAAGAGATGAAACAAAACAGATTGCATTAGGCATTTATACAAGCAAAAAAA
This sequence comes from Anomaloglossus baeobatrachus, assembly GCF_048569485.1. Lineage (NCBI taxonomy): Eukaryota > Metazoa > Chordata > Amphibia > Anura > Aromobatidae > Anomaloglossus > Anomaloglossus baeobatrachus. The sequence goes on from NC_134361.1 coordinate 186,868,064, forward strand.
AAATGTGAATATTAAAGTTTTGATATCAAAATATTTCAATCTAATAAACTATTTTACATTGTTGCAAATTTAGTTGAGCCAGAAAAATTATATGAAAAAAAATGACAGGATGCACTAGTCTTCTCCGTATTTCACAAGACAGTAGACTATACAAATCTATGAGTATGCAAAAAAACATGGATACTATCATTGCTAAAGTAAGGAGAAGAGGCTTACACTGCTGTCCACCATGTCTATCTGATCCAATGCTAGAGATACCAGAGGTGCTGAGGTAAGAAGAGGCTGCTAATATTGCTGTCCACCCTATCTGATTTAATACTGGAGATACAAGGGGGACTGAGGTAAGGAAGCTGATTACACTGGTGTGTGCTAGGTCTATCTAATCTAATACTGGGGATACAAGGGATGCTGTGGTAAGAAGAGGCTGCTCACACAGTTGTCCACCATGTATATCTGATCTAATACTAAGGATGCCACAAGTGCTAAGGTAAGAGTAAGCTGCTCACACTGCTGTCCACCTTGTCGATTTCATCTAATGCTGAAGATATCAGAGGTGCTGAGGTAAGAAAAGGCTAATTATATTGATGATCCCCATGTCTATCTGACGTAATATTGAAAATATTAAGGGTGCAAGGTAAGAAATGTTGCTCATACTACTGTCCAGCATGTCTTTCTAATCTAATACAAAAGATACTATTGATGCTAATGTAAGAAAAGGTGGCTCACACTGCTGTCCACCATGTCCATCTGATCCAATACTGAGATACCAGCGGTGCTGAGGTAAGATGAGGCTGCTAACACTGATGTTCATCCTATCTGATCTAACGCTGGAGATACAAAGGATACTGGGGTAAGGAAAGGCTGATTACACTGGTGACTGCTAAGTCTAGCTAATCTAATATTGGTGATATAGGAAGTGCTGCGGTACGAAGAGGCTGCTCACACAGTAGTTCACCATGTCTATCTGATCAAATACTAGAGATTCCACCCACGAGTGCTACGGTAAGAAGAGGCTGTTCACACTGCTGTCTACCCGGTCTATTATTATTATTAATAATAATAATAATAATAATGATATAATCTAACAATGGATATACCAGGGGTGCTGAGGTAAGGAGAGGCTACTTCCATTGGTGAATAAAATGTTTATCTGATCTAATATTGGGGATATTAAGGGTACTAAGATAAGAAGAGGCTGCTCACACTTCTGTCCACCCTTTCTTTGTGATCTAATACCAGACATACCATTGGTGCTAAATTAAGAGGCTGTTTATACTGCTGTCCAACCTGTCTCTCGGACGTAATACTAGCGATACCAGGCATGCTGATGTTTCCCCACTTGAAAGTTTTTCTGTAAATTATACGGTAAAAAGGAAAAAAAGGCAGCATCCATAAGGAGATTGTCCAATACATAAATATGTATATTACAATATCAGCAAATTACACCATGAATTCTCTGGTGTTTCTAATATACACAGGCAGGCTTGGGCAACGACCATCTGTGTGCTCATTAATGGTGAGGCTAGCAAGAGCTAAACTCTGCTAGCCTGCTGGTTTCCTCTGGGATCACATGTTGTTGGCAACCTATCACAGTTACTCTTTGCCTTTTAAAAGATGATGGAATGTCTTCCCACGCCGACTATAGCTTTGTTGTGTGGGTCTATGTGATGTTATGTCCCAGTCCTGCTGGTGATTATATTATGTGGTGCTTGGAGTTGTTGTGGAATTCTCTCGTCATCTTGTTGTTTCCTCCTTGCTCCTATTTTCCACCTTTCCTCTTATTGTCTTATACCTTTGTGTGATCAAGCTGTGAAATATTGTTTTGGTTTCCCCTGTTTTTCTATCTCTCTTAGCTTTATCACACTCCTGTCCCGCCCTCCCCTGGGGTAGGGAAGGGGAATGAGATCGGTGCTGGTTATGAGCAGGGTCAGGTTGGCGGTTCAGACATCTCCACCTTCAGAGGTAACTCTATGATAAAGAATAGTTAGGGCCCCCCTAGTCTGAGGGCCAGTCCCCTGCTCTCTCTATTTATCGGGACATGGTATCATCCTACCTCAGATCCCTATCCGTCTGCACCACAGTCCCATCTTCACACTATGGGCACAGCAGAACAAGCTCGATAATCATGGATGGGATCAATGTGGGGAATAAGATCTGGGCTGGTTATGAGCAGGGTCAGGTTGGTGGCTCAGACATCTCCACCTTCAGAGGTAACTCTGAGATAAGGGATAGATAGGGCCCCTCTAGTCTGAGGGCCAGTCTAGGTGCCCCAGTCTCCTGCTCTCCCTATTCATCGGGATATGGTATCATCCTACTTCGGATCCCTATCCGTCTGCACCACAGTCCCATCTTCACACTACGGGCACAGCAGGACAAGCTTGATAATCATGGATGGGATCAATGTGGGGAATAAGATCTGGGCTGGTTATGAGCAGGGACAGGTTGGTGGCTCAGACATCTCAACCTTCAGAGGTAACTCTGAGATAATGTATAGATAGGGCCACTCTAGTCTGAGGGCCAGTCTAGGTGCCCCAGTCTCCTGCTCTCCCTATTCATCGTGACATATCATCCTAACTAGGATCATTATCGGTCTGCACCGCAGTTCCATCTTCACACTACGGGCACAGCAGGACAAGCTCGATAATCATGGATGCGATCAATGTGTTCAGTAATCTTAGATTCCACATATTCATTTCATGGAACTGAAGACAACAAATTCCCGTGAGTGAACACATGGTATTAATATACCCTAAAAAACCCTTTCTAGTCATATTATAAGTGTACAGGGTAATGACATCAGTTACATGAATTCACTTATAGTTTGATAGCCATAATACAATCCCCTTTAAATGGAAACGATAAAATGATATAAAAAAGAACTACTTGGCAAAGAACAATGTTTTTAATGCAAAAGTGAAAAAAGTGTTTGACTTTTTGTGGGCAGTTTTAGTGCACTGAAGAGTTTATTGTAGCGATGTAAAAAAATGGAATTTATTCAGGCTGCAAACTTGCAATATTTTTCCAATTAGGTAGAAGGGATAATATTTTGACCTGTGCATTCAAGTTTAAAATAAAAAATATTACAAGGCATTAGTTTACATTGTTGGCTTCGTTGTTTGCTTATGATACACATTCTCATGTGACATTTTGGATGATCACTGACTAAAAGATGACCTAAACCAACAATGCGTATCGCCCGATACAGAGGGCTTCCTCAGGGGCTGGGCCATCTTTGTATGGGGCGGAGTGTCAAGATGTTATATTTGTTGCAGAATTGCCTTTTATTCCCCACTAAGCACCTTGGATTGGCTATAGTAACAAAAAAAATTTTTTTTATGTTTACCTATTCATGTATTTATTGTTTTATAATAAGTTGGTCATCCACCTTGTAACTGACGGTATATTGTGGTGAATGGGCCATTGCCATATCAAGAGCTTTGACCGAGGATTTTACATAAACGGACTCAGGAGTAGTTTTTAAATGTAACATACAAAATGGGCCGACTATCCAAAGTATCTCTTGCTCTTCTTCCTTGTTTGTTTATGATACATTTGTACTGACATTCGAGCGCAGTACTCCTAGAATCTATATAACCTATTATATCCACCTTACAAGTTTTCTTAATTGATAAGATGATTGTAAACTGTCCTTTAAAAATCAGCTTTAATCTCTTGTAAAATCTAATTTCTATGCTTAATTTCCCTGCAACGCCATCCCAGGAGAAAATCAGGTGCCCAAAAAAGTTGTATCATGCAGAATTGGGCAGGTCCAACAGAGTAAAAGACCCCCTTTGAAATCACTCAACTATGGCCATGTGATCAAGATCCTAGATGGTACAGCCCCTTTATTAAAGAGGATAGGTCATCAATGTCTGATCAGCCAGGGTTCGATAACCAGTACCATTGCTGATCAGCTACAAGTGGTGCCAGTGGCGAGAATGCTCACTCCTGGAGCGGCCTCATCAACTGATAGCAGCCACGGTAGGGTACTGTATATCTGATTCCCAATTCAAATCAGTAGGAGGCGGATGTCCAGTACCCAGACACGGCCTCTATCAGAAGATGGTGCAGCTCCAGAACTGAGCATTTCAGGCCACCGCTGCTTGCTTGCTGTTTGCTTGGCGTCTTTTAGACGCTCTTCGCGCATGGTCGGAAGCAGAGGAATCTTCAGATCATGCACACTGCGCGCTTGTGAAGCCAATAAGAGTACAACTGGCTAAGAAGGCCACGCGAATGAGAAGCGCGCACGCGCGGGACTCCAGATGCTGACGATGACGTTGCTTATGTAAATCCATGGTATCACGCCCACAGGGGCATGATACCACGGAAAAAGGGCAAACTAGACGCCCAAGGGACTAGCCCCTCTGCTCATTTACATACGGAACATGTAGGTTATAAAACTTTTTTTATAAATTCATTTTACACAGTATTACAACACAGGGATGGGTAAGAAGGGGGTTTTAGGCCACACATCACCCTGCTTGTAGGTTAGAGTGAATACAGGACCTGACAGGTTCCCTTTAAGGAGACCTTTCATCATAAGGGTACCGTCACACTTTAGCGACGCAGCAGCGATCCCACCAGCGATCTGACCTGGTCAGGATCGCTGCTGCGTCGCTACATGGTCGCTGGTGAGCTGTCAAACAGGCAGATCTCGCCAGCGACCAGTGACCAGCCCCCAGCCAGCAGCGACGTGCAAGCGACGCTGCGCTTGCACGGAGCCTGCGTCTGGAAGCTGCGGACACTGGTAACGAAGGTAAACATCGGGTATGGTTACCCGATGTTTACATTAGTTACCAGCGCACACTGCTTAGCTTAGTGCGTGCAGGGAGCAGGAGCCGGCACAGGCAGCGTGAGAGCTGCGGAGGCTGGTAACGAAGGTAAATATCGGGTAACCACCTTGGTTACCCGATGTTTACCTTGGTTACAGCTTACCGCAGCTGCCAGACGCCGGCTCCTGCTCCCTGCACATTCAGGATTGTTGCTCTCTCGCTGTCACACACAGCGATGTGTACTTATCAACGGGAGAGCAACAATAAAAAAACGAACCAGGGCTGTGTGTTACGAGCAGCGATCTCACAGCAGGGGCCAGATCGCTGCTCAGTGTCACACACAGCAAGATCGCTAATGAGGTCACTGCTGCGTCACAAAAAACGTGACTCAGCAGCGATCTCAGTAGCGATCTCGCTGTGTGTGAAGTACCCCTTAGTAAGTGTTATTGCTCTATGTTATCTTGTTGTAAGCGCCATAGAATTCAGTGTGACATAGTAACTAGTCAAGTGCATGTAAATATAAACTGCATATGCGCTGCTCCCCTCTCCCACCTCTCAGTGCTGGCATCAGTGTTAGTAAATCTGAACTGAATTTGCACTGCTGCCCCCACCCATACTCCCTCCCACCTCTCAGCAATGATAGTGAATGCACTGAGAGGAGGGTGAGGGGAGCTCTTTATATGTAAATTGCATTTACATACACTTGACTAAGGTGCACAAGACACTGAATTCTATGGAGCTTAAAGCAGGATAACAGGATAAGGTAAAAGAATAAAACTAAAGGCCCCGTCACACTAAGCAACATCGCTGTCAACATCGCTGCTAACGAACAACTTTTGTGACGTTGCTAGCGATGTTGCTGTGTGTGACATCCAGCAACAACCTGGCCCCTGCTGTGAGGTCGTTGGTTGTTGCTGAATGTCCTGGGCCATTTTTTAGTTGTTGCTGTCCCGCTGTGAAGCACAGATCGCTGTGTGTGACAGCGAGACAGCAACAACTAAATGTGCAGGCAGCAGGAGCCGGCTTCTGCGGAGGCTGGTAACCAATGTAAACATCGGGTAACCAAGAAGCCCTGTCCTTGGTTACCCGATATTTACCTTTGATACCAGCCTCCCCCGCTCTCACTGCCTGTGCTGCCGGCTCCTGCTCTGTGCACATGTAGCTGCAGGACACATCGGGTTAATTAACCCGATGTGTGCTGTAAGTAGGAGAGCAAGGAGCCAGCGCTAAGCATTGTGCGCTGCTCCCTGCTCTGTGCACATGTAGCTGCAGCATACATCGGGTAATTAACCCGATGTATGCTGTACTAGGAGAGCAAGGAGCCAGCGCTCAGTGTGCGCTGCTCCCTGCTCTCTGCACGTGTGGCTGGTCACTGGTTGCTGGTGAGCTCACCAGTAACTCGTGTAGCCACGCTCCAGCGATCCCTGCCAGGTCAGGTTGCTGGTGGGATCGCTGGAGCGTCGCAGTGTGACATCTCACCAGCAACCTCCTAGCAACTTACCAGCGATCCCTATCGTTGTTGGGATCGCTGGTAAGTTGCTTAGTGTGACGGTACCTTAAAGGCCCAGTCACACTAAACAACTTACCAGCGATCCCAACAACGATCAAACCTGATAGGGATCGCTGGTAAGTTGCTAGGAGGTTGCTGGTGACATGTCACACTGCGACGCTCCAGCGATCCCACCAGCAACCTCACCTGGCAGGGATCGCTGGAGCGTCGCTACACGAGTTGCTGGTGAGCTCACCAGCAACCAGTGACCAGCCCCCAGCGCCGCGTGGAAGATGCTGCGCTTGGTAACTAAGGTAAATATCGGGTAACCAACCCGATATTTACCTTGGTTACCAGTGCACGCAGCTACACGTGCAAAGAGCAGGGAGCAGCGCACACGGCTTAGTGCTGGCTCCCTGCTCTCCTAGTTACAGCACACATCGGGTTAATTACCCGATGTGTGCTGCAGCTACATGTGCACAGAGCAGGGAGCAGCGCACAATGCTTAGCGCTGGCTCCCTGCTCTCCTAGTTACAGCACACATCGGGTCAATTACCCGATGTGTGCTGCAGCTACATGTGCACAGAGCAGGAGCCGGCACTGACAGTGAGAGCGGAGGAGGCTGGTAACAAAGGTAAATATCGGGTAACCAAGGACAGGGCTTCTTGGTTACCCGATGTTTACATTGGATACCAGCCTCCGCAGAAGCCGGCTCCTGCTGCCTGCACATTTAGTTGTTGCTGTCTCGCTGTCACACACAGCGATCTGTGCTTCACAGCGGGACAGCAACAACTAAAAAATGGCCCAGGACATTCAGCAACAACCAACGACCTCACAGCAGGGGCCAGGTTGTTGCTGGATGTCACACACAGCAACATCGCTAGCAACGTCACAAAAGTTGTTCGTTAGCAGCGATGTTGCTAGCGATGTTGCTTAGTGTGACGGGGCCTTTACTGATCCTGAAAGGTCTCTTTAAGACCTATTTAAAGATAATATTAGCATTGTTCTACAAAATTACCTAACAGATTCCCATTAAAAATAAAGTAGAATTTTTGCAATTTTCAAATACGCCACTAAGGTTTTTTTAAACTATAATTTCCTGTATTTCAAGAAACAACACATGTACAGTGCCTACAAGTAGTATTCAACCCCCTGCAGATTTAGCAGGTTTACACATTCGGAATTAACTTGGCATTGTGACATTTGGACTGTAGATCAGCCTGGAAGTGTGAAATGCAGCAAAAAAGAATGTTATTTCTTTTTTTTTTTTTTTAATTGTGAAAAGTTTATTCAGAGGGTCATTTATTATTCAACCCCTCAAACCACCAGAATTCTGTTTGGTTCCCCTAAAGTATTAAGAAGTATTTCAGGCACAAATAACAATGAGCTTCACTTGTTTGGATTAATTATCTCTTTTTCCAGCCTTTTCTGACTAATTAAAGGCCCCGTCACACTAAGCAACATCGCTAGCAACGTCGCTGCTAACGAACAACTTTTGTGATGTTGCTAGCGATGTTGCTGTGTGTGACATCCAGCAACAACCTGGCCCCTGCTGTGAGGTCGTTGGTTGTTGCTGAATGTCCTGGGCCATTTTTTAGTTGTTGCTGTCCCGCTGTGAAGCACAGATCGCTGTGTGTGACAGCGAGACAGCAACAACTAAATGTGCAGGCAGCAGGAGCCGGCTTCTGCGGAGGCTGGTAACCAATGTAAACATCGGGTAACCAAGAAGCCCTGTCCTTGGTTACCCGATATTTACCTTTGTTACCAGCCTCCGCCGCTCTCACTGTCAGTGCCGGCTCCTGCTCTGTGCACATGTAGCTGCAGGACACATCGGGTTAATTAACCCGATGTGTGCTGTAACTAGGAGAGCAAGGAGCCAGCGCTAAGCAGTGTGCGCTGCTCCCTGCTCTGTGCACATGTAGCTGCTGCACACATCGGGTAATTAACCCGATGTGTGCTGTAACTAGGAGAGCAGGGAGCCAGCGCTAAGCAGTGTGCGCTGCTCCCTGCTCTGTGCACATGTAGCTGCTGCACACATCGGGTAATTAACCCGATGTGTGCTGTAACTAGGAGAGCAGGGAGCCAGCGCTCAGTGTGCGCTGCTCCCTGTTCTCTGCACGTGTAGCTCCGTGCGCTGGTAACCAAGGTAAATATTGGGTTGGTTACCCAATATTTACCTTAGTTACCAAGCGCAGCATCTTCCACGCGGCGCTGGGGGCTGGTCACTGGTTGCTGGTGAGCTCACCAGCAACTCGTGTAGCAACGCTCCAGCGATCCCTGCCAGGTCAGGTTGCTGGTGGGATCGCTGGAGCGTCGCAGTGTGACATCTCACCAGCAACCTCCTAGCAACTTACCAGCGATCCCTATCGTTGTTGGGATCGCTGGTAAGTTGCTTAGTGTGACTGGACCTTAAGACCCTCCCCAAACTTGTGAACAGCAATCATACATGGTCAACATGGGAAAGACAAAGGAGCATTCCAAGGCCATCAGAGACAAGATCGTGGAGGGTCACAAGGCTGGCAAGGGGTACAAAACCCTTTCCAAGGAGTTGGGCCTACCTGTCTCCACTGTTGGGAGCATCATCCGGAAGTGGAAGGCTTATGGAACTACTGTTAGCCTTCCACGGCCTGGACAGCCTTTGAAAGTTTCCTCCCGTGCCAAGGCCAGGCTTGTCCGAAGAGTCAAGGCTAACCCAAGGACAACAAGGAAGGAGCTCCGGGAAGATCTCATGGCAGTGGGGACATTGGTTTCAGTCAATACCATAAGTAACGTACTCCACCGCAATGGTCTCCATTCCAGACGAGCCCGTAAGGTACCTTTACTTTCAAAGCGTCATGTCAAGGCTCGTCTACAGTTTGCTCATGATCACTTGGAGGACTCTGAGACAGACTGGTTCAAGGTTCTCTGGTCTGATGAGACCAAGATCGAGATCTTTGGTGCCAACCACACACGTGATGTTTGGAGACTGGATGGCACTGCATACGACCCCAAGAATACCATCCCTACAGTCAAGCATGGTGGTGGCAGCATCATGCTGTGGGGCTGTTTCTCAGCCAAGGGGCCTGGCCATCTGGTGCGCATCCTTGGGAAGATGGATAGCACGGCCTACCTGGAGATTTTAGATGTAGAGAATCCGGCACACAAAATGAAGTTGATAGCAAAGATAATCTTTCGTTTGAAAATATTTTTATTATTGTTCTTGTGGGAATATCAAATAAACATGCGTGAACGAGTCCAACGTTTCGACCAAAACCTTTGGTCTGTTTCAAGGACTTAAGGGGTTATGGTACGGTGCATATTGCGTAGAAGTTCATTCGCATATATTAAATATATATCACTCTTATAGAGCCTTGATACCCTCACATAAATGATAGGATGGCAATCGTCCTCTTATTTGACTTGTTAGGATGATGGTCATCTGACCATCCGAGATGGGAGAAAATAGTGTCTCCAACGTCTCTTATAGAAAATGGGATTTTAAATAGAAACAGCACCTAGCATTGATTAAATCAAAAGGTTTGAACACCTGTGACTCATGATCTGTAATAGGGGTTTGTCTATGTCTGAGGCAAAAACAGCCTAGGGCAGGTACAATGTGGCACCCAGAGGTTGAGAGTGTTGGAAAAAGGTCCTGGGTATGATAGTGGGGCCTTGTGCCTGTTCCTTGTGGTCGCCGTGTATAGAGGTGCCTACAGTACAGTAGTCTCGGATGGTCAGATGACCATCATCCTAACAAGTCAAATAAGAGGACGATTGCCATCCTATCATTTATGTGAGAGTATCAAGGCTCTATAAGAGTGATATATATTTAATATATGCGAATGAACTTCTACGCAATATGCACCGTACCATAACCCCTTAAGTCCTTGAAACAGACCAAAGGTTTTGGTCGAAACGTTGGACTCGTTCACGCATGTTTATTTGATATTCCCACAAGAACAATAATAAAAATATTTTCAAACGAAAGATTATCTTTGCTATCAACTTCATTTTGTGTGCCGGATTCTCTACATCTACTGGACTTATATTTTACGAGCACCTGTATTTTTTTCTTCCCCTCCCAGTTGAGCCAGGCCTTTTCTAATATACCTGGAGATTTTGGCCAAGAACCTCCGCTCCTCCATCAAGGATCTTAAGATGGGTCGTCATTTCATCTTCCAACAAGACAACGACCCAAAGCACACAGCCAAGAAAACCAAGGCCTGGTTCAAGAGGGAAAAAATCAAGGTGTTGCAGTGGCCTAGTCAGTCTCCTGACCTTAACCCAATTGAAAACTTGTGGAAGGAGCTCAAGATTAAAGTCCACATGAGACACCCAAAGAACCTAGATAACTTGGAGAAGATCTGCATGGAGGAGTGGGCCAAGATAACTCCAGAGACCTGTGCCGGCCTGATCAGGTCTTATAAAAGACGATTATTAGCTGTAATTGCAAACAAGGGTTATTCCACAAAATATTAAACCTAGGGGTTGAATAAAAATTGACCCACACTTTTATGTTGAAAATTTATTAAAATTTAACTGAGCAACATAACTTGTTGGTTTGTAAGATTTATGCATCTGTTAATAAATCCTGCTCTTGTTTGAAGTTTGCAGGCTCTAACTTATTTGCATCTTATCAACCCTGCTAAATCTGCAGGGGGTTGAATACTACTTGTAGGCACTGTACATTAGGCACAATGAACAGAACCCAATCCTATATTTTGTATTGAAGCATGTAATGAAGCAAAGGGGAGTAGGGGGAGCTGTGACATCATCTTTTGTTATTGGTGGATCATGTGTTATGTGCGGTGTATAGAGGTTTTACCTGCCATTGTAATCCTGTCTCTGCTGATAAGAAGCCTGCTGAAAACTCTTCCTGAAATGTACAGGAAGTAGGAGTGTGAAAAAGCCCCAGTGGCCAGTTTAAAAAACACAATAATATTAATTTTTATCTAATACATAAAGCTGATTGTATGTATGTGTGTATATGTATGTATGTCCGCTAAAGGAATTTGCACCGTTGCATTTACAATCAAGACATTTTGCACAGACACCCCATGTGACTCAGGGAACATCATAGACTATGTTTTCGCAGGAAATGTTAACCCCACGCTTTACAGTTACTCTCCAAAACACCTCCAAAACCACTCAAAGGAGATAGGAGCTACAGCTTATTAATAGCAGCTGTGATAGGTTACTATAGGAACAAAATAAACTGTTAGTATAAGAAGCTTATATGTGAGGTAATAAGATGTCGGTGGGGAGACGGATAGAGAGAGACAGAAAGAGACAGACAGACAGACAGAGAAAGAGACAGAGAGAGACAGTCAAAAAGACAGACAGAGGAAGGCAGACAGGGAAAGAGATAGACAGAGGGGGAAAGAGACAGAGGGGGGAAGAGACAGAGGGGGAAAAGAGACAGAGGGGGAAAAGAGACAAAGGGGGAAAAAGAGACAGGGGGGAAAAAGTGACAGAGGGGGAAAAAGAGACAGAGGGGGAAAAAGAGACAGAGGGGGAAAAGAGACAGAGGAGGAAAGAGACAGAGGAGGAAAGAGACAGAGGAGGAAAGAGGAGACAGAGGGGGAAAAGAGACAGAGGGGGAAAAGAGACAGAGGGGGAAAAGAGACAGAGGGGGAAAGAGACAGAGGGGGAAAGAGACAGAGGGGGAAAAGAGACAGAGGGGGAAAAGAGACAGAGGGGGAAAAAGAGACAGAGGGAAGAGACAGAGGGGGAAAAGAGACAGAGGGGGAAAAGAGACATTGGGAGAAGAGAGACAGAGGGAGAAGAGAGACAGAGGGAGAAAAGAGACAAAGAGGGAAGAGACAGAGGGGGAAAGAGACAGGGAGGGAATGAGACAGACAGAGGGGAAAAGAGATAGACACAGAGATAGAGAGACAGACAGAGAGACTGATACAGAGACAGACAGAGAGATAGACACAGACAGACATGGATAGAGACTGACACATAGACAGACAGGGAAAGAGACAGACACACAAACAGAAAGAGATAGACAGACACAGACAGACAGACTGGGAGAGAGACAAAGAGACAGTTACTATCCCGGGTACAAGAGCTAATATATATATATATATATATATATATATATATATATATACACACATAACTATATACTGTATATATCTATGTGGTATAAAAAAGTTGTCAATTAAAAAAAATTAATGCAAAACAAAAACCTTATTTGAAAATAAATAAAATTAGGTAATTTTCTGATGATAGGTTCTAGAGATAGTAAATTATGACCTATAAGAGGACTTGGTGCTGGTTTGCACCTATCTCCCTTCAAATATCTTAAGACTGTAAGTTCTGCCACAAACTTCATGGCTGAGAACTTGAATAGGAACCGATTAGATACAGAAGGTGACCGGAATATAAGAACAGAAGACACTTCTGGCATGTCTCAGATCTAGCCTAATGAGATCTGAAATTAATCTAGTCACAACTACATCATATTCTGGTGCAAAAAGGGTTACATTAGCCATAAAACCTCTGGGGAAGGGGACCCGAATACCTGCTTCTGGCAGAGCTGCGTAAAGTCTTCTATAAACACCACATTTACTGCAGACTATAAAAGAGCAAGAGCCTGATCTTAAAGAGGTGTTTCACTTGGACGTAGAACGCAGAGCGCTCGTTCCAGATAAAGACCAAATTCTATCCTCTCTCACTTCATAGACCTTAAGAAAACTTCCAGGTGCGATGACGTTTTATGGAAGGTATAAAAGAATGTGATTCGGCTTTTTGAAACATATTTATGATTAGCGGTAAAATGCAAAAAATATGGATGTGTGTGCAAAATATGTCTATATGGGTATACAGTGGAGAGAAACCTTACCATGCTCACCATCCACTACAGCTTTGAGCGTGAGACAACCTTCATTTCATATACAACCATCTTGGATATCTCATACATAATTTTCACTTGCAGCTATTTAGCATATACTTAGTTATGCAGATTCTTGTCATGTCTCTGCATTGTTACTGTTTTGCTTCTCAAGTGTAAATGTTCATGTCTTTTATTTTGTTAGTATTTTATAAATCCACCTTTGGCTTTCAGCACTTCCTGAATCCTTCTGGGCTCTTGATCAGATTATAGGGTGTCTCAACCAAAATCTGATCCCAGGTCTCTTATACACGTTCCCCATGTTGGTACATACTAGTTGACTCACTTGGGTATGTATACAGCTTTATCTTCAACTCTACACACAAGTGTAGGACTGGGTTGAGGTCTGGGGACTGAGGGGGACAATCCAGCACCTCTGCTTCATTGTCATTGAGCCATTTCTTCACCAATGTCGGTGTATGCTTCAGATCGTTGTCCTGATGGAACACTATGTCGTCCTTTTCATACCCATAGTACTCAAGTGTACGAAGTAATTGTCACACTAGGTACAGGGAAGTACCAAGCACATGCAAAGGGGAAGGGAAGTCCTGTGTATAGGGAAGGGGAGATAGTAACTTCTGACCAAACCTATACCTTAGGCTTACCTCACTATCCTAGATAGGTTCCGCACCTATGCGTGGAGCCGGATACCTGGCCCTGGCTGACCCTGAAATAGGCCCTAAGTAGTGAACGGATATGATGAGTGCTTAGTCAACCCCATTAAGCTCTAAAAAAAGACACCGGGAGCACACACAGGGAAAAGTAAACAAATAACTTATCTACAGACCATGAGGAAGTGGTAATACAACGCCAAAACGCCTAGTCCCTTTACCAGCTACTAACCCTATCTTGCCAACTATGTGGCATAGCTATTTGTTATACTTGTGTTTTTTTATATAATAAAGGAACTTGGTTTTTAACTGGAAACAAGATTTCTCTTTTCTACTCCATATGTCCGTTGTAAACTGCTTTCACTGCTTCTACATATTGTGTGGACTTCTCCTACCCTTCTCCGTGCGGACTGCTTCTGAATAAGGCTATGAACCACTTTGACTCAAGACTGGTAAGCTAGCGAAAACTTTTTAGATTTTTCTTAACCTCATATCATCAGGTTTCCTCCACCATTGAACTTCACAGTTCCTTCAATTTCTCGATCCGTGAGCCCCTTTTCCCCTTCTTTCTTCCAGACCCATTTGCTCTCATCAGAGCCTGGTCTATTGACTTTCGTCTCCTTGCTCCAAAGCACCCGTTTCCAATCTTCTACTGTCCCCTTTTCATACTTTTTTGCAAACTCGAACTGACGCTTCATATGACAATATTGAAGTCAAGACTTCTTCACCTTTTTTCGGGTCACCTTTCCAGACTTGTGTAATGTGCATTGTATGGTTCTTGCATGGACGTCTGTGATCTCACTATTACGAAGCATACGAGCCGCCTCCACTGTCGAGTTTGTTGTGCTAGAACTGATAGACCTTGAGATGAGATGATTTGTTGACTCAGATATTTAGCCTGGACGTCCACCTGGACTTCATTTCATATTCTTCTAAATGTCATGGCCTCACATGATGCAGTTTGGCAATTTTCATGGCCGAGAACCCGCTATCGATGAGCAGTATGATGCAGTTTCTCTTTTCTTCAGAAATCATCTTCATGGCTGCTCCTCGATTCGAACCAGTGACCCAATACTTGGGAATCAACCTAATAATAAACTGAGCAATTAGGGAATGTGACAACAGGTTGTAATATGTAGTATACAGGGAGAAAAATATTTTCCCACCAAGAGCAAAACAGTAACAATGCAGTGACATGGCAAGAAATTTCATAACTAATCATGTATGAGATTGCCAAGATGATTATCTATAAAATGAAGGTAGGCTCATGATCAGAGCTGAAGTGGATGCTGAGATAGGGAGTCTCAAAGTCAAAAGTTAAAAACATTGCTAACCTTTTGCTTGTCAGTATATATGCAGACCGGTAAAGAACAAGCTAAAAGATAAGAAACAAAGAGTCTTCATACATGGTACATTCCAGAATTGGGCTATAGACAGCAGTGGGGATCGCAGGGATCTGTGCTAGAACCGATTTTTTTTCAATATCTTTATTGTGGATGGGATTGAGAGTAAAGTGTCAGTCTTTGCTGATGACACCAAACTATGTAGGATATTAAAAACTGACCTGGATAGTACAATATTACAAAAAGATCAGGATAAGATGTCAGAAATGGGCAAACACATGGCAAATGAGATTTAATGTTGATAAATGTATAGTAATGCACCTAGGACGGAGTAATCCTATGGAAGTAAATGCGGGACTACAGAACAGGAGAAAGACTTTGGTATTATGGTTATAAGCAGATGAGCTGACCCGTGTAAGTTTGGGTTCACTGGGTTCAGCCGGACATAATTTAACATTTAGGTTCGGGACCTGGACTTGATCTGAACTTGATTCTAGAGCCAAAAAACCCCCCACATAAGTTAATAACGAACAATCTCGACTCGAGTAATGAGTATAATTGAAGTCAATGACTGGGCAATTCGGCTCTCTGCCCACATATAGCCAGCCATAAAAAGAGCATTTCCAGAAATGGAAGGGCAGGGTTTTTTGTTTTGGTTTGGGGTTTGTTTAGACACAGCATCTGCAAAACATTTTTACCCCAATGAGAGCCATTCAGAGATTACAAGAGGCTCTCACCGTGCTGAGCACTGAGCGTACCCGAGAGCCCTGATGCTCGATTGAGTGGTCAGCATACGAACAGCACCTGGACTCGAGTACGAGACCTGTACACTTGCTGTTTAGGGTCTCCGAAAGAGAAAATACGCTGTGAGCAGAATGCTGGTACTCCAGCTTGTGGGCACATAGCCTTATTGTGATGGCTGAGCCAGCCCCCTTCTCAGCCACATCTGATGTATGGACAGGAGAGGAGACTGGCTTAGTTACTGTAATGAGCAGCCATACGTGCTGACACATGAATGGGTGTCTGGTCGCAAAGTGGAAAAGCTTCTGCCAGGAACCGGTAGTGGAGATTGTAGCTGAAGATCAGGGCACCTTTGTAAAATTAAGTAATTAATTGTATGAGCAACAATCGCTGCAGTGCAAATTTGTACCTAATGGCTTGGTCTACCACTGTTATGCCTAATAATCAACTCTCCATTTAATTTCAGAAAACCATGCGACATAAACAGGGATTTACCCACCATTTGACTGGTGCACTGGTGGTCCAACTGCCAGGACCCCATGAACTCTGCACCACAGCTCTGTTCACTTGAGAATGTGCGAGAAGTTCACTGTACAACGGAGAGACAGAAGTGATCCCGCACAAGGAGAGATCCACTCATTTGAGCATGTGCGGGAAGTTCACTGTACAACGGAGAGACAGAAGTGATCTCGCACAAGGAGAGATCCACTCATTTGAGCATGTGTGGGAAGTTCACTGTACAACGGAGAGACAGAAGTGATCATGCACAGGGAAAGATCCATTCATTTGAGCATGTGTGGGAAGTTCACTGTACAACGGAGAGACAGAAGTGATCTCGCACAGGGAGAGATCCATTCATTTGAGCATGTGTGGGAAGTTCACTGTACAACGGAGAGACAGAAGTGATCTCGCACGGGGAGAGATCCACTCATTTGAGCATGTGCGGGAAGTTCACTGTACAATGGAGAGACAGAAGTGATCCTGCACAGGGAGAGATCCATTCATTTGAGCATGTGTGGGAAGTTCACTGTACAATGGAGAGCAGAAGTGATCTCGCACAGGGAGAGATCCATTCATTTGAGCATGTGCGGGAAGTTCACTGTACAACGGAGAGACAGAAGTGATCTCGCACGGGGAGAGATCCACTCATTTGAACATGTGCGGGAAGTTCACTGTACAACGGAGAGACAGAAGTGATCCTGCACAGGGGGAGATCCATTCATTTGAGCATGTGTGGGAAGTTCACTGTACAACGGAGAGACAGAAGTGATCTCGCACAGGGAGAGATCCATTCATTTGAGCATGTTTGGGAAGTTCACTGTACAATGGAGAGACAGAAGTGATCCCGCACAGGGAGAGATCCATTCATTTGAGCATGTTTGGGAAGTTCACTGTACAATGGACAGACAGAAGTGATCCCGCACAGGGAGAGATCCATTCATTTGAGCATGTGCGGGAAGTTCACTGTACAACGGAGAGACAGAAGTGATCTCGCACGGGGAGAGATCCACTCATTTGAACATGTGCGGGAAGTTCACTGTACAACGGAGAGACAGAAGTGATCCTGCACAGGGGGAGATCCATTCATTTGAGCATGTGTGGGAAGTTCACTGTACAACGGAGAGACAGAAGTGATCCCGCACGGGGAGAGATCCATTCATTTGAGCATGTGTGGGAAGTTCACTGTACAACGGAGAGACAGAAGTGATCTCGCACGGGGAGAGATCCACTCATTTGAGCATGTGCGGGAAGTTCACTGTACAATGGAGAGACAGAAGTGATCCTGCACAGGGAGAGATCCATTCATTTGAGCATGTGTGGGAAGTTCACTGTACAATGGAGAGCAGAAGTGATCTCGCACAGGGAGAGATCCATTCATTTGAGCATGTGCGGGAAGTTCACTGTACAACGGAGAGACAGAAGTGATCTCGCACGGGGAGAGATCCACTCATTTGAACATGTGCGGGAAGTTCACTGTACAACGGAGAGACAGAAGTGATCCTGCACAGGGGGAGATCCATTCATTTGAGCATGTGTGGGAAGTTCACTGTACAACGGAGAGACAGAAGTGATCTCGCACAGGGAGAGATCCATTCATTTGAGCATGTTTGGGAAGTTCACTGTACAATGGAGAGACAGAAGTGATCCCGCACAGGGAGAGATCCATTCATTTGAGCATGTTTGGGAAGTTCACTGTACAATGGACAGACAGAAGTGATCCCGCACAGGGAGAGATCCATTCATTTGAGCATGTGCGGGAAGTTCACTGTACAACGGAGAGACAGAAGTGATCTCGCACAGGGAGAGATCCATTCATTTGAGCATGTGTGGGAAGTTCACTGTACAATGGAGAGACAGAAGTGATCCTGCACAGGGGGAGATCCATTCATTTGAGCATGTTTGGGAAGTTCACTGTACAATGGAGAGACAGAAGTGATCCTGCACAGGGGGAGATCCATTCATTTGAGCATGTTTGGGAAGTTCACTGTACAATGGACAGACAGAAGTGATCTCGCACAGGGAGAGATCCATTCATTTGAGCATGTGTGGGAAGTTCACTGTACAATGGAGAGACAGAAGTGATCCTGCACAGGGGGAGATCCATTCATTTGAGCATGTTTGGGAAGTTCACTGTACAATGGAGAGACAGAAGTGATCCTGCACAGGGGGAGATCCATTCATTTGAGCATGTTTGGGAAGTTCACTGTACAATGGACAGACAGAAGTGATCCCGCACAGGGACAGATTTGTGCCACACTCTCTAGTTGATTAGTTAAGGTCCAAAAATCAGACCTCCACAATGTGAAAATACAAAGGTCTATCAAGTCCAGTCTTTCTCCACCAATTCTACATTCTCGATCATTAGATTATTTAGAACCCCCTATGCCAATCATTGTGCGAAATGCATCTGCCTTTTTTTTTCAATTACT
Organism: Anomaloglossus baeobatrachus; assembly: GCF_048569485.1. Taxonomy (NCBI): domain Eukaryota; kingdom Metazoa; phylum Chordata; class Amphibia; order Anura; family Aromobatidae; genus Anomaloglossus; species Anomaloglossus baeobatrachus. The sequence continues at coordinate 186,886,827 of NC_134361.1, forward strand.
ACTAGAGAAGAACGAACACATGGACGTTTTGCTCGGCAGGTGCAGCTGAACCAAACCTCCATGGGTTTGTACTTGACCCGAACCCCAATGGAAATCACTGATTGGCAGTTTGGGTTTCCGCCCACATACAGCCAGCCATAAAAAGAATACTTCCGGGGGCGGTTGGGAGCGGTTTTTCCATTTTTGGGGTGCACACTACATCCGATCACGTTGTTGTTACCCTCAGTGCGAGACGTTCAAGCACTGCAAGTGGGCTGAGCACTGAACGCACCCGAGCACAGCGATACTCGCGCGAGTGGTTTGCATACTTAAAGCGCCCAAACTTTTTTTTTTTTTAAGATGGCGCTCGCACATCTCAAATTATTACCTCTTGAGGTTGCGAAGACTGCTCTAACTGTGAAGAACCCTTTCCTATTTAGCTGCCGGAATCATCTTTCCTACACACGTAACGAATGTCTCCTGATCCTTTGATAGGTCGGAAGGAATAAATTAAGCCATTGTAACACCTGCCTGGAACCACAGACTCAGACTGGCTGTAATGGACAGGCTAGAGGAAAGCCGCTCACAAAGCAGGACCCCGAGAACCCTGTGACCCTCTAACCCCTATACAGGGATTTGGAATTACACAGGTCCCCGGAGATGATTACCTATGGTAGGTTGCAGTATAATGAGAGTAGTAGTCAAGCAGGGTCAAACTAGGAAATGCAAAACAGGGACAGAATCAGGCAGGCAAGGATGTAATCAGAAAACAAAGCCAAGGTCAAATCCGGATCGGGCAGCGAGGTTCAAAAACGGTAGGCAGAAGTGTAGTCAGAGAACAGGCAGAGGTCAAAACAGGAATCACAAAACAGGAACCAGGAATACAGAACTATCGCTGGCAGAGACCATCAGACAAGAGGGAGAATTAAAAGGGTGTGGTGTATTCCCATTGGCTACAGCTGAATGGTGGTAACTTCAGCTGGGAGACACACGCCATCTACAGTCAGCCAGTGGTACTGCAGGTCCCAGGGGAAACCCAGCTTAGTGGATGATCGGAGCCTGCGCTCACCAGAGCCACTGGCACCAACTCCTCTCCTATCACCAGCACTATCCACAGCGGGAACACAGTGCCGCCTGGTGATCGAAACAGAAGTCGCAGGAGCGGACTCCGATGGGGATGTGACAGCCATAATGTGATGGCAAACCATATCAATACTACATTAACACACTAAGAAGCCTTACCAAGAATGGCAACATGTAAACCATCCAGGGTTAATCGTAGGGTGTTCCGTGTCGTCATAACAAACGGGGCTTTGTATTCTGACTTACACAATATTATTGCATATTAGTACCAGTAAACGTTTCCATTTTCCAGCAATAAAAGTAATAACCCAACAGTTCTCCTTGTAAAAGCAAGGGCTGGAACAAAAACAGACACAATAGGATTTCTAGGATCATTTACTCATGGCCCTGCAATACGGTGCAACCTTCTGGTTTATATGGTGTGTGGACTTGGCTGTTTATATTGCCTGGAGACCACTGTATTCTCTGTATCTGACGGTCTTTGGCACTATGTGGTATTGTATACTGGGGCTTGTTTAAAGGTGAATCCCGCACTTACATATAGCTTTTCACTTAATGCAACAGGTCTGCAAATCCAGACCCTAAACCCAGCCAATCAACACACGTGCGGTTATATAACAGGGGCTTTGCAGATAATATTTATGGATTAGTCGGCTTTATGACTACGTAAAAATACAGATCCATTTTCATTCTATTCATATGGCCTTAACACCTCCTCTTAAAGGGCAATTACCATTTAGGATAATATCCTATACAGTTCTTCATACCATACAGCAGTACAGATACCATAGGTACACTTCTTACATTCATCCCTGCTGTTTTCTGCTATATAAACCTATACAATTTGTTTAGTCTATTAGTACATTTAATGTTTTCAATAAATACAGTTTGGAATTTCCAATATTTTATTAAAGGGAATCTGTCAGCAGATTTTTGCTATGTAATCTGACAACAGCATGATGTAGGGGCAGAGATCCTGATTCCAGTGATGTGTCACTTAGCTTACTAGGTGCTACAGTTGTGATATAATCACAGTTTTCTCTCCGCTGCAGATATAGCAGAGCTGAAGATGCTGAGCTGTGTATAACCCCGCCCACACCAATGATTGGCAGCTTCCGGTTTATAACCCCATCCACACCACTGATTGGCCGCTTCCTGTGTATAACCCATTCCACACCATTGATCGGCCGCTTCCTGTGCAGAACCCCATCCATACCACTGATTGGCAGCTTCCTGTGTATAACCATGCCCACACCACTTATTTGCAGCTTCCTGTGTATAACCCTGCCCACACCACTGGATTGGATACTTCCTGTGTATTACGCCACCCACATCACTGATTAGCAGCTTCCTATGTATATTTCCACACACACCACTGACTGGCAGGTTCCTGTGTATAACCCCACCCACATCACTGATTGTCAGCTTCCTGCATATAACCGCACCCACACTACTGATTGTCAGCTTCCTCTGTATAACCGCGCCCACACCATTGATTGGCAGCTTCCTGTGTATAACTCCACCCACACCACTGATTTGCAGTTTCCTGTGTATAACTCCACCCACACCACTGATTTGCAGCTTCCTGTGTATAACCCCACCCACACTACTGATTGGCTGCTTCCTGTTTATAACTGCGCCAACACCACTGATTGGCAGCTTCCTGTGTATAACTGCTCCCACACCACTGGACTGGATGTTTCCTGTATATAATCCCACCCACACCACTGATTGGAAGCTTTCTGTGTACACTGTATATTGACAGAGAGCTGCCAATCAGTGGTGAGGGCGGGGTTACACAGAGAAAAAAAAGACTAAATGGCACGAGAGACCTAGTCCTGCAGTGACAGAGAAAACTAATGCGACTAGGGCCTTCTAACTTGTACCAGCAACAGTAAAGAGCAAGGACGATTCCAAGAATTATTGACACATTGATAAGTGGCGGTATCATCGATCAGTGCTGTTAATGGGCAATTTACCTGCCACTGTAAGAGGGCCCCCAAGGGCATTGCTGTTGTGGACTATGCAAATTATCCATCTGTACAAACATATAGCGAAGCTTTAAGAAATGGGTCTTGTCAGTTTTCCCTCTAAACAAAAATATGATAAGATGTGTCGGGTTTCTGGGAATCCATAGCACATTTTTAATTGGGTTCCAGTTAAAAGGCAGATATTCAAATTTCCATCCCAGGCTTCTATTAGCAACGATTTACTGAAAAGCAAACGTGTGTTTTATGGTTTCCATGTTGTAAGGTCTATTGACAATGCATGATTATTTTGAAACATTTACACAACAAATGTTCAGTTTAAAAAGGCTGTCGATCACCCGATGAATAAGCAAAATGCTTGATTGTAGGGTGAAATGATTTTTTGTGCTGCATCAGAAAGCACGGTTCTCGGCAGCACAATGTCCTGTGGAAACCCCACCTGTGCTGTCGAGAACAATCTATGCACACTGAGAGATTTACCACTGAGCGTGCAGTGCTCATCTGGAGTGGGGTCGGCCTGTGTAACCAGCCTATTAAAGACCACTGACTGGCAAAGGCTGCCCCCCAGGGGCTGTGTAATTCTGAGCATTCAGCAGACTGAATGGGCTCCTAGCCATAGAACTGATAACCTCGTCCACTTGTGCTACACTACGAATATCAAAGAACATGCTGGAGTTTGCTCAAAACATCATCCTTCTGGGCAGCACATTGCCCAGTGTAACCAGTACATGTGCTGCCGAGAACAATGGCACTCAGTGCACCTCTGAAGTGGGGTTGGCCTTTGTAAACAGGCTATCAAAGGCAGCAACATGTGTAATGCAGCGCACCGTGTCGGCAACATGTGTAATGCTGCGCATTGTGGCGACAACATGTGTAATGCTGCGCATTGTGGCGACAACATGTGTAATGCTGCGCACCGTGTTGGCAACATGTGTAATGCTGCGCATTGTGGCGACAACATGTGTAATGCTGCGCATTGTGGCGACAACATGTGTAATGCTGCGCACCGTGTTGGCAACATGTGTAATGCTGCGCATTGTGGCGACAACATGTGTAATGCTGCGCATTGTGGCGACAACATGTCTAATGCTGCACATCATGTTGGCAGCATGTGTAATGTTGAGCATTGTGCTGGCAACAAGTGTAATACTGCACATCATGTTGGCAACACGTGTAAAGCTGCGCATCGTGGCGGCAATAAGTTTAATGCTGCGCATTGTTGTGGTAAAATGTGTAATACTACGCATCGTGGTGTTAACATGTGTAATCCTGCGCATTGTGGCGACAACATGTGTAAGGCTATGTGCGCACGTAGCGTTCTATCCCCGCAGAAATTTCTGCAGCGATTTGAACAGCACACGTGCGCTTCAAATCGCTGCAGAAAGAGTCCGAAATGAAAAAAAAAAGCTGATTCCATGCGCTCTGAGTGCAGCCCCTCCCATAGACAGAGTGGGGGCTGCATGCAGAGCGCACGGAATAAGTGACATGTCACTTCTTAGAACGCGCGCTTCGGGCAGCAGCCGAAGCGCTGCGCTCTAAGGCGCCACGTGCGCACGTCTCCTGCATAATCTTCATAGATTATGCTGGGGACGCAGGACGCATTCAGTTACGCTGCGGTGCAGATCGCAGCGTAACTGCATGCAAATACGCAACGTGCGCACATAGCCTAATACTGCGCATCGTGTCGGCAACTTGTATAATGCTGCGCATCGTGTCGGCAACTTGTGTAATGCTGCACATCGTGTCGGCAGCATGTGCAATGTTGAGCATTGTGCTAGTAACAAGTGTAAAGGGCGCTTTACATGCTGCGACATCGCTAGCGATGTCGTGCACGATAGCACCCGCCCCCCTTGTTCGTGCGACATTTGGTGCTCGCTGCCGTAGCGAACATTATCGCAACGGCAGCGTCACACAAACATTCCTTGTCAGCGATGTTGCTGTGACCGCCGAACAATCCCTTCCTCAAGGGGGAGGTACGTTCAGCGTCAAAGCGAAGTCACTGCGGCGTCACTAAGCGGCTGGCCAATAGAACGGGAGGGGCGGAGATGAGCTGCCGGAACATGCCGCCCACCTCCTTCCTTCCGCATTGCCGGTGGAGGCAGGTAAGGAGATGTTCGTCGCTCCTGTGGTGTCACACATAGCGATGTGTGCTGCCGCAGGAACAACGAACAACATCGTACCTGCAGCAACGATATTAAGGAAAGGAGCGACGTGTAAACAATCACCGTTTTTGAACGATTTTGCGATCATTGATCGTCGCTCCTTGGTGTCACACACTGCGAAGTCGCTACCGGCGCCGGATGTGCGTCACTAATGACGTGACTCCGACGATATATCGGTAGCGATGTTGCAGCGTGTAAACCACCCTTTATGCTGCACATCGTGTTGGCAACAATTGTAATGCTGCACATCATGGCGGCAATAAGTTTAATGCTGCGCATTGTTGTGGTAACATGTAATACTGCGCATCGTGGTGGTAACGTGTAATACTGCACATCGTGTTGGCAACAAGTGTAAAGCTGCGCATCGTGTCGGCAACTTGTGTAAAGCTGCGCATCGTGTTGGCAGCATGTGCAATGTTGAGCATTGTGCTGGTAACAAGTGTAATGCTGCACATCATGTTGGCAACAAGTGTAATGATGCGCATCGTGTTGGCAGCATGTGCAATGTTAAACATTGTGCTGGTAACAAGTGTAATGCTGCACATCGTGTTGGCAACAATTGTAATGCTGCACATCGTGGCGGCAATAAGTTTAATGCTGCGCATTGTTGTGGTAACGTGTAATACTGCGTATCGTGGTGGTAACATGTGTAATGCTGTGCATTATGGTGGCAACTTGTGTAATGCTGCGCATTATGGTGGTAACATGTGTAATGCTGCGCACTGTGCAGAGCCAATGGACCGTGAAACTGATAACCTTGTCAAATTGTGCTCCTCATCTGACATCGCAGGACATGGCGGAGTCGTATCCTTGCAGTTCCATCTTCTCCATGGACAAGACGTTTGCTGTCATTTCTAACAACCATCACCTTCTCCGACCCAGGCTCTGCCAAGACGCGGGGAAATCTCGACAGCCATGGCGGCGAGTTGTTTTTCAATGATCACGGCAAACAAAACTCTGACACAAAGCCTCATAATTACAGCGCTCTTCCATCTTGTAGCAGTTTGATTCTTACATGGAGAAGCATTACTCGTGAGAAATAACACACACTTACAACACTGCAGAAAACACTTAAACCTCCTTAAAATGTAGTAATTATTTAAACGCTTTGATTTTATGCTGCACACCGCGGGTCAACCGCCGCAAACCCATTAATATTTATGACAGGGTATCGCCTGTATTTATCTACATTAAGACGCCTACATGAATGCTAATGTGTATGTGAGAAGGACAAAAACAAATTGAGACTCCGCAATGGTCTTGTGTGCGCAGATAGAAAATACGCACAATATATTTAACTATGTTTTGTAAAATTACTTGGAAGGAAATGACAGGGAAAAAAACTCCACAGGGGAATTTGCTCGCGCGACGCGAAGAAAGCAGAGAGTGTTAAAATGCGCTTGTGTACACATAATGCATTACCATAAATTACACAATCTGTACATTACCTAGAATTAGACAAACACATTAAGACTTTCCAAATAATAGAGCGCAGATAGCAACAATGCAAGGAGCAGAAAGCAAATCCGCGGAAAACGGGGCCAAATTTTACGGAACGTGTTCACTTCTAAAGATAAAGATTCCAGGTCCGAACGTAAAAGCCACCAACCCATGACCGTAAACCTGGCCACACCGCCGATTTTGGCACAACTGGCCGACTATCTGATGTTATTGGGGCCTTCAGATGTTTCCGGACAGATGATGTTAAAGTATTGAGTGTCCGCCGCTGCCTACGATGTCAGTTATTGTCAGCAGCGGTGACGTCACAGCTCTGCAGCTAATCACTGAGTTCAGCGGCTCTGCCCAAGATTGTCAGCAGTGTTCACGTCACAGCTCTGCAGCTAATCACTGAGCTCGGCGGCTCTGCCCAAGATTATCAGCAGTGGTGACCAGACGGCGACAGCTCTGCAGCTAATCACTGAGCTCAGCGGCTCAGCCCAAGATTATCAGCAGTGGTGACCACACGGCGACAGCTCTGCAGCTAATCACTGAGCTCAGCGGCTCAGCCCAAGATTATCAGCAGTGGTGACCACACGGCGACAGCTCTGCAGCTAATCACTGAGCTCAGCGGCTCAGCCCAAGATTATCAGCAGTGGTGACCACACGGCGACAGCTCTGCAGCTAATCACTGAGCTCAGCGGCTCAGCCCAAGATTATCAGCAGTGGTGACCACACGGCGACAGCTCTGCAGCTAATCACTGAGCTCAGCGGCTCAGCCCAAGATTATCAGCAGTGGTGACCACACGGCGACAGCTCTGCAGCTAATCACTGAGCTCAGTGACTACACCCAAGATTGTCAGCAGTGTTGACCGCACGGCGACAGCTCTGCAGCTAATCACTGAGCTCAGTGACTACACCCAAGATTGTCAGCAGTGTTGACCGCACGGCGACAGCTCTGCAGCTAATCACTGAGCTCAGCGGCTCTTCCCAAGATTGCCAGCAGTGTTCACGTCACAGCTCTGCAGCTAATCACTGAGCTCATCGGGTCCACCCAAGATTGTCAGCAGTGTTGACCGCACGGCGACAGCTCTGCAGCTAATCACTGAGCTCAGCGGCTCTTCCCAAGATTGCCAGCAGTGTTCACGTCACAGCTCTGCAGCTAATCACTGAGCTCAGCGGCTCTTCCCAAGATTGCCAGCAGTGTTCACGTCACAGCTCTGCAGCTAATCACTGAGCTCAGCGTCTCTTCCCGAGATTGTCAACAGTGTTCTCGTCACAACTCTGCAGCTAATCACTGAGCTCAGCAGCTCCGTTCAAGATTGTCAGCAGTGGTGACATCACATCGACAGCTCTGCAGCTAATCACTGAGCTCAGCGATTCCACCCACGATTGTCAGCAGTGTTGACTGCACGGCAACAGCTCTGCAGCTAATTACTGAGCTCAGCGACTCCACCCAAGTATCTCAGCAGTGGTGACGTCACATCGACAGCTCTGCAGCTAATCCCTGAGCTCAGCAGCTCCGCCCACGTTTATCAGCAGTGGTGACGTCACATCGACATCTCTGCAGCTAATCACTGAGCTCCGCGGCTCTGCCCAAGCATGTCAAGTGTTGACGACATGGCGATTGCGCTACAGTACAGCTAATCACTGAGCTCGATAATTCAAGTGCCCTAATGCGACTAAACAATAAAGTAATAATTAAAAAAATAATAATAAATAAATAAAAAATATATTTCCAGAATAAATGTAATATAAAAAAAACAAAAATGAAAAAACAGAAAAATTCTTTAAAAAATGGAGAACGTTTATTGAACGTAGTTTTACTCATTTGAAAATATCAAGTTTAATGAAGGCATTTAAAGGGAACCTGTCACCAGATTTTTACCTATTAAACTAAAAGTGTCCCCTTCTGCAGGTCCTGGGCTGCATTCTATGAAGGTGCACCTTGGCCCGGACTCCCCTTCCAGACCCCAAAAATAACTTTATAAAACCTGACCCTTGGGTATGCTAATTACCTTGGTTGGCCAGATGGGCGGGCTCATTTTCTGCTCCTGTCCCCCCTGATGGTGCTGATCCTTTTTTGATTGATGTGATGACGCCCTCAGTCATCCTCCTCGTCGCATTTTCAAATCTCGCGCCTGTGCAGTTATGGCGGCTCGCGCAGGCTCAGTTCGCTCTGCCATATCGCAGGCAGAGCAGAAAACAGCTGCCCTCGCTTGCGCCGCTGAGCTAAATACGCAGGCGCGAGATTTTGGGCTGGGACGACCATGGCCCGGCGCAAGCGAGGGCAGCTGTATTCTGTTCTGGCCGCAATATGGCAGAGCGAACTGAGCCTGCGTGAGCCGACCTAACTGCACAGGCGCGAGATTTGAAAATGCGACGAGGAGGATGACGGAGGCGTCATCCCGTCAATCAAAGAAGGAGGACGGCGGTCAGCGGCAGGAGGAGGGACAGGAGCAGAAGGTAATTAGCATACCTAAGGGCCAAGTTTTCTAAAGTTATTTTTGGGGTCTGGAAGGGGAGTCGGGCCAAGGTGCACCTTCATAGAATGCAGCCCAGGAGCCGCAGAAGGGGATTCTTTTAGTTTAATAGGGAAAAATCTGGTGACAGGTTCCCTTTAAGGATTGGATGATTTTTAGTTTTTGCGCTTTTGTGTTTTATTATTCCAAGAATCAAAAAATTTTTTATGATTCCATCAAGGGCTTGTTTTTTCCTGGGTGACTTGTACTTTGGAATAACACCATCCATTTTATCATGTGATGTCATGGTAAGTAGGGGGAAAAAAATCAATGTGTTGCAAAATTAAAAATTAAAATAAAGTGATATTCTATGATTTTTAGCTTTCTGCGCTTTTGTTTTTTTTATTATTCCAAGAGCCATATCTTTTTTTATTTTCCGTCGAGGGCTTGTTTTTTTGCTGGGTGAGTTGTACTTTTGAATGACACCATCCACTTTACCATGCCATGTAATGGTAAGTAGGGAAACAAATTCCATGTGTTGCGAAATAGAAAAAACTAAAGTGATAATCTGCAATTTTTTTATTTACAGTGTTCATTTTAACATAAACAATCTTAAGAATCTTAAAGGAGGGGGGAATACCACGGTCTCCGCCGGCGCATGCTAAATCCCACTGCAAGAAGACAAACCCTCATGCAGCTATGTTGACAGAGGAGTATAAAAATGCTGGCTCAAGGAACAAGGGGATGAAAAAAAACAATAGAGAAAAAAAGATATATGTACCCAGGTCGTTAAGGTGCCCAAATATACCAAATCTACTCCGAAGCCAAACGGTTTAGTATTGCCTCTCCCACTTTCTGAAATGTGGACATTGATGATGGGTCAAACCCCAATTCTAAAGACCATGGTGGACACTCGAATTGGGGTTTGATCCAATGTCAAAGACCATAGTGGACACTGACGATGGGTCAAACCCCAATTCTAAAAACCATGGTGGACATTAACGATGGGTCAAAACCCAATTCTAAAAACCATGATGGACATTGACGATGGGTCAAACCCAAATTCTAAAGACCATGGTGGACATTGACAATGGGTCAAACCTTAATTCTAAAGACCATGGTGGACATTGACGACTGGTCAAACCTTAATTGTAAAGACCATGGTGGACATTCACAATGGGTCAAACCTTAATTGTAAAGACCATGGTGGACATTGATGATGGGTCAAACCTTAGTTCTAAAGACCATGGTGGACATTGACAATGGGTCAAACCTTAATTGTAAAGACCATGGTGGACATTGACAATGGGTCAAACCTTAATTGTAAAGACCATGGTGGACATTGACAATGGGTCAAACCTTAATTGTAAAGACCATGGTGGACATTGACGATGGGTTAAACCTTATTTCTAAAGAGCATGGTGGACATTGACGATGGGTTAAACCTTAATTCTAAAGACCATGGTGGACACTGACAATGGGTCAAACACCAATTCTAAAGACCATGGTGGACATTGACAATGGGTCAAACCTTAATTCTAAAGACTATGATAGACATTGACGAAGGGTCAAACCCCAGTTCTAAAGACCTTGAAAATGTTTTTCCATAAAAAGTAAGAAAGGAAAAAGCAAGTACGAATAAAAGAGACAAAAAAATATGTCTGGCATTCAACATTTGATAGACTCGTGGACTCGTCAGATGATGGCGGGTCTCTTCAGGTCAAAATGTCATGGATAGGGCGAGCCTCTAATCTTGCCTATGAAGATGAATGAGTGACTCTATCCAGCTGCTGACCTTTAGGATACAGAAACTTTAAAATGAGATAAATACTCATGCTACACACATTGCGGGGTACTCACATTCTCAGGAATACTGGGCAGCTCTCGAGAATCAGGCACTGTGAAGTAGGAATGCTGGAGGGAAAAAAAAAAAGAGAAATGGTTAAAAAAAGGGGGGAACAAAAAAAAAAGTAGTAGACATGAGAGTGAGCCAAGTGAAGGGAGAACTCTGACCACAAACACTGTTCAAAGAAATCTCCGACATGAAAGAAAGATGGAAATTTTACTTTACCACACTTCATAATAAAAAAAAGTGCGTGCGCTGGGATCTGAAGCCGAATGCATCTGCCAGATGGAGGGTGATGGCTGCACGGCAATCGGCTCCATACTGCGACATATCAGTGGCTTCACTCATCTCCGGAAGCAGCGTTTATGACAAGTGACGAGACGATTGGGTTTTTCTATAAATTCCTAATACATTCGCAGTGTAAAACCAGAAGCATCCGTGGGTCCTCTGTGATTGTACTGGGTACTAAATAAGATCAATTGGGTTTTGTTGGCTGAGATTGTCATTAAAGAGGTTATCCCATCCTTAGGATAGGTCATCAATGTTTCATTGGTCGGGGTCTGACAACCAGCACCCCCGTCGATATGCTGTTCTCAGTGCCGGTGGCGGCAGCAGGCAGCCAGGAATGTTCCATTCCGGAGCCGCCCAGTCAACTGATAGCAGCCGCGGCCAGATACTGCACATCCACCTCCCATTCAAACCAACAGGAAACGGAGGTGCAGAACCCTGCCGCTATGAGAAGACGTGGCAGCTCCGGAACTGAGCATTTGCTGCCGCCACCGGCACCAGACAGCCGGAAATGCTCAGATCTGTCTCTGCTCTGGCAACCGATAGTGGACGGTTACCGCACAACTGCCTCCCATTCAAATCAATAGGAAGTGGATGTGCAGTACCCGGTCGTGACCACTATAAGAAGACAGAGCTGTTCCGGGACTGAGCATTTCCACCCTCCGGCAGTGGCAACAGCTGATCAGCGGAGGTCCGCTCCAGGAATGAGCATTATGGCTGCCGCCACTGGCACAACTTGTAGCTAATAGCCAGTGGTACTGGCTGTCGGACCCTGGCCGATCAAACATTGATGACCAGTCCTAAGGATAGGCCTTCAATGTAAAAACAGTGGACAACCTCTTTAAGTGGTGTTCATGTGCTGCAATTTTAGAAAACTGTATCAAAAATAGTCATAGAGGGAATCCATCACCACGTTTTTGTCACTTAATCTGAGAGCAGAGACAGAGACCCTGATTTCAATTATGTCTAACGTAATGGGCTGCTTGCTGTAGTTTTGATAAAAATCACAGTTTTTTCAGCAGGAGAATATTACGATACGATATATACATATATGTATGCATATATATATATATATATATATATGATACGAAACGATACGATACACTTTATTGATCCCGTGGGAAATTATGGATCCCGTGGGAAATTATGGAATTATGGAATTTCTGCTGCTATGTAGTCCAACCCTGCCCCCACTATGGATTGGCAGCTTTCAGCCAATCAGTGGTGTGTGTGGAGTTATGCAGAGCCGAGTATTCACAAACCTGCTAGATCGGCATCAGATAAAACAGTGATTTTATCAAAACTGCAGCAAGCAGTCAGGTAAGTGATACATTGCTGGAATCGGGGTCTCTGCCCCTACATCATGTTGCAGATTCCCTTTAAGGTGCATTCAAATGTTGTAGTCAAACTGTTTTTTTTGCCAATGAAAAATGAAATAGACATTCATTGATTTTTAGCAGATGACTACAGAATTGCAAATCTGAGAGATGAGCCGGGGCATGGAGCTGCATGATGAGCAATCATCTATGTAATGTTTGCAGCATAAGCAAGCAGAAGTGATTTTGGTAGTTTCCCACTGATATCTTGCTGACGTTCCATATATTTGTATTATGTAAGTGGTTTTGCAGGAAAGCAGAGATAAATAAATCTGCATGGCAGCAAGTTTATGTCCTCACTTCCACTTATAAAGAAACTAGCCCAACTGATTAAACTCTCCAAGTCTAAAAAGTGCCCTAAAAATCCACCTCTTCAAGCAAACCTCCAACCTGCAATAACCCTGCCATATGAGCAGCTTGCACCCTCAACCACTGTATCCCTCGCCCTACCCTTGTAGATTGTGGGCCCTCATGGGCGGGGTCCTCACTCCTATTGTACATGACCATCACTCAGCCTTGTGCAGTTATACTTATTCTATACCTTGATCTATACTGATAAATTACTATAATGTGCCGTAAACATTGTTTTTGTATCAAGGGTGATATTAAAAAAATGAAATAAAATGTTTTTATATATATATATATATATATATATATATATATATATATATATATATATATATATATATACATACACAGTGCCTACAAGTAGTATTCAACCCCCTGCAGATTTAGCAGGTTTGATAAGATGCAAATAAGTTAGAGCTTGCAAACTTCAAACAAGAGCAGGATTTATTAACAGATGCATAAATCTTACAAACCAACAAGTTATGTTGCTCAGTTGAATTTTAATAAATTTTCAACATAAAAGTGTGGGTCAATTATTATTCAACCCCTAGGTTTAATATTTTGTGGAATAACCCTTGTTTGCAATTACAGCTAATAATCGTCTTTTATAAGACCTGATCAGGCCGGCACAGGTCTCTGGAGTTATCTTGGCCCACTCCTCCATGCAGATCTTCTCCAAGTTATCTAGGTTCTTTGGGTGTCTCATGTGGACTTTAATCTTGAGCTCCTTCCACAAGTTTTCAATTGGGTTAAGGTCAGGAGACTGACTAGGCCACTGCAGCACCTTGATTTTTTCCCTCTTGAACCAGGCCTCGGTTTTCTTGGCTGTGTGCTTTGGGTCGTTGTCTTGTTGGAAGATGAAATGACGACCCATCTTAAGATCCTTGATGGAGGAGCGGAGGTTCTTGGCCAAAATCTCCAGGTAGGCCGTGCTATCCATCTTCCCATGGATGCGGACCAGATGGCCAGGCCCCTTGGCTGAGAAACAGCCCCACAGCATGATGCTGCCACCACCATGCTTGACTGTAGGGATGGTATTCTTGGGGTCGTATTCAGTGCCATCCAGTCTCTAAACGTCACGTGTGTGGTTGGCACCAAAGATCTCGATCTTGGTCTCATCAGACCAGAGAACCTTGAACCAGTCTGTCTCAGAGTCCTCCAAGTGATCATGAGCAAACTGTAGACGAGCCTTGACATGACGCTTTGAAAGTAAAGGTACCTTACGGGCTCGTCTGGAACAGAGACCATTGCGGTGGAGTACGTTACTTATGGTATTGACTGAAACCAATGTCCCCACTGCCATGTGATCTTCCCGGAGCTCCTTCCTTGTTGTCCTTGGGTTAGCAATGACTCTTCGGACAAGCCTGGCCTCGGCACGGGTGGAAACTTTCAAAGGCTGTCCAGGCCGTGGAAGGATAACAGTAGTTCCATAAGCCTTCCACTTCCGGATGATGCTCCCAACAGTGGAGACAGGTAGGCCCAACTCCTTGGAAAGGGTTTTGTACCCCTTGCCAGCCTTGTGACCCTCCACGATCTTGTCTCTGATGGCCTTGGAATGCTCCTTTGTCTTTCCCATGTTGACCATGTATGAGTGCTGTTCACAAGTTTGGGGAGGGTCTTAGTTAGTCAGAAAAGGCTGGAAAAAGAGATAATTAATCCAAACATGTGAAGCTCATTGTTCTTTGTGCCTGAAATACTTCTTAATACTTTAGGGGAACCAAACAGAATTCTGGTGGATTGAGGGGTTGAATAATAAGATACCCTCTGAATAAACTTTTCACAAATTAAAAAAAAAAGAAACAACATTCTTTTTTGCTGCATTTCACACTTCCAGGCTGATCTACAGTCCAAATGTCACAATGCCAAGTTAATTCC